>NW_017672804.1:115790-148750 GCF_001879085.1 Nicotiana attenuata | reverse complement strand
GACGTACCACCAGACTGTAAAGCCTTATTGGTAGCTTGCAAGGCTTCAAAATTCGTAACCATACCGCTTTTGATGCCTTCTTCGATTCTTTCTCCCAGCTTGATAATGTCAGAAAATTTGTGGCCTTCGATCATCATCAGCCTCTCATAATACTGTGGGTCTTGGGCCCGAACGAAGAATTTGTTCATTTGCTCTTCTTCCAAAGCAGGCCTAACCTTAGCAGCTTCTAACCTCCATCGAGTAGCATACTCACGGAATGTTTCTGTGGGTTTCTTCTTCAAATTTTGAATATAGAACACATCTGGTGCATTCTCTGTGTTGAACCTGAATCTGTCCATAAAATCGGACACCATGCTTACCCAGTTTGACCACTTCTTCGGATCTTGGCTAATGTACCAAGATAAGGCATCTCCCTTCAAGCTCCTCATGAAAAGCTTCATGCGGATTTTCTCGTCTCCCCCTGCTCCGACTAGCTTGTCGCAATATGTTCTCAAATGAACTCTCGGATCCCCCTTACCATCAAACATCTCAAACTTAGGAGGTTTGTACCCCTCGGGCAGTTCGACATCGGGTTGTATGCAAAGATCTTTGTAGTTCAACCCTTCAATCCCTTTACTTCCTTCGACGCCCTGAATTCGGCTAGTCAGCTTCTTAAGCTCTTCAGCCAGGTTTCTGATGAGCAAGTCCTTATCATCGGACTCGGGTGTGCTTGAAATGGGTTGGGTGGAGTGCGGCACAGTCTCCACGTAGATGGGGGTATTATGTTGGCAATGATCATTTGTGGAGTTCTGGAGTTCCGGGATGAGCAGTGGGGTGTTATTTGAGGTGTGGCAGGTATTGCAGTGGTGGTGAGGAATGGGGTGGTTTTGTTGCTTTGGGATATTTTGTGGAGGTACAGGATTCTGAGTATTTGGGAAAGTAACCTCTGGAGTAGTGAGAGAAAATGACAGATTTGCCAGATTCCGGACTTGATCAAGTTCCTCTTGAAATTTCAACAGCTTTTGTTCCAGTTGGGATGCATTTTCCTTGGGAATCAGAGTACCATGACCGTGAGTGACCTCTACCCGTTCAGTTGAGTTTTCCTTTCTGGTGTTGTTCAAATCTTCCATCTTTCCTTTGTTCCTGTTTCTGACGGGGCTAGGAGGAGGAGTGGGTGGAGGGCCCTTGGATCTTGTGGAATATGATGATGATGCCAGAGTGCACGAACTAACCTTTGGGGAGGGGAATAAACAAAAGTAAAAACGAAAGGGTAACAAGTCAGTTAGGATTATAACAAAATGTTGCAATATTTAAACACATAGTGCGTAAAAATAAAGCGTGTCCTAATTTGGGGAACCTCTTAGTGCCCGAGGTAGGCCTAGCGACAAGTTGATTTGGAGAACTTAGTATGTTAAATGCCTCATTTTATTGATAAAAGTAGCCGAATCCCAAAACGACACTAAATAACAGGAAATAAAAATGTCACTAGTGGCCATAGACCTTGTGAGCACGTGATTTTTGCCCTATATGAATTACTCCCAGAAATTCAAACAAAATGATTTCTTTCATTATTTTGCAATTTGGTGGATTTTTGTGACATGTTGTAGTAATTGTTTGCATTTTATTTGTGCATGATAATTCATATTAAAAATACAAAAAAATATGCATTTGCATTTAGGAGTTTAATTTCACATTTTTAGGTATTAATTTGTTTTAGAACGAAACATGAAAATCACAAAAATAGTTCACTTTTGCATGTTATTGTTTAAATTGAAAAATGGGCACAAAATAGTTTTAAAGTAATTTTAGGCATTAATTAGTTTAGCTTAATTTTCATTTTTATTTTTTACATCTTTATAAAATCAAAATAACACAAAAATACAAGGTGAAAAAAAAATATACAAAAAAAAGGGGAAAATTAGATAAAAGAAATAAAAAAAAACAATCTAAAAGAGGGTGCTTTAATAATACTCAGTTTTGGGCCGTTTGGTTACATTTTACCCAGCCCAAAAGAATCCCAATCACCCCAAAAACCCCTCAAAACCGGACCAAGCCACTGGCCCAAACGCCCTGCCCGGTCCAATTGCCCCATACTCAAAACGACGTCGTTTTGACGTCGTTTAATCACGACCGTCCATCCCCCCAAATCCAATGGCCACGATTGATTCTCAAATTTAAATAAAACTGTCCGAAAATTATACAAAAAACCAAAACACAATCCATCTTCCTCGTACTCCCTGTAACGCCACCGTCACCCCACCGTCCACCACCGTCTTCCGCCCTAGCGCCGCCGGCCGGAAATCGCCGCCGCCGCCGGCGATGCTCCGATGGCCACCAAAATTACACCCTAGAACCACTGTTCTCCCCTCTTTCCAACCATGCCCTCAGCTCCCCTCGAATCATAGCCAATCTCGTCGAATATTCCATCTAAACTTTTCCGGCCATGACACCACTTCTCCCAAACCGGTCCAAATTAACACCCTAGGTCCCTTTCCCCTCCCCCTATCCAAATCCCCGGTTAGTTTTTCTCGAATCTGCCTCGAATTAGTCGAATCTCAGTCTGAATATTTTCCGGCCAAGACCCAAAGTATGCCAAATAGTCCCAAATTAACACCCTAGGTTCATCTGAGTCTCCTCTACCCAACCCCCATAGACACTTGTCTCGAATCTGCCCGGAACATTACAAATTTTAAATCCAAAAGTCCGGCAGAATCCTAACTCAGAAATCTTGGGGATTTTGGACCGCAATTTCCCTAATCACGTGTTTTCTTTTGAAAACACACGATTAGGGATGTTACGTGTCAAGAATCCCGGAGGATTCAAACAACAATAGCTGGTCAGAGTTCGCCCATAGTCAGTCGAATGCCCAAAATTAGTAAGTTTTGTTCGATTCTGTTTTGATTCTGTTCAGTATGCTCTTGTTTAAATCTGTTTGGATTAGTCTTTTAATTCTTTAGGGCTACTTTTGATTTTCAATTTTTTTCTTCAGTTATTTAATTCTTTTACTGGTTATTATTGGTTAGTGATAATTAATTAGTTTTAGTTTACTTTAATTCAGTAATTGATTAGCTATTTCCATGTTCAGGATCTAAGCTAAGTTTTGTTCTTCATGTCAATACTGTTTCCCAGGTATTCATATAGCGTTTTTAAGTGGTCTGATTTTAGGTTCAGTGTAGTCGACTCATGAATTGTTTACTGCAATTTGTGGTTTTATTGTTTCCACCTCTTGATTAGCTAATTTGTCTAGTTTGATTAGCCCTAGAAATAGATTGTTGGTTATAGCTGATGGACTAAGTTTAATTTGGTCAGTAGTTTCCCAGGGAATGCTAAGGGTAGGATTAGGCATGGAAAAGGGTAGTTTAATCAGATTTTGGTATTGTTGAGTAAAGTAAGGGTAGAATAGGAATTGTAATGGGTATAGGAACCTTCTAGGAATGGACTTATGTGCATATTTCAGTAAACTTTAGGTAGTTACTTGTGTAACAAGTCAAGGATATAAAAGGGTAAAAATAGAATTAAAATAGGGACTAACGGGTAAAGGGAAAAATCTGAAGTTGGACCCATAAGTTCCACTATAAATAAGGTCATTCATTTGCCCTTGATTCAGAAGTTTTTTGGGAAGCCTCAAATTCCCCAAAAAAAAAATAGCTTTATGCTTCACAAAACTAATTGAAAATTCGAATAAGAAATTCCGAGATCTGAAAACTTTCTTTGTCATCTTAGAAAAACCAAAAATATACATAAGTCACAAAAATACAAAATCACTGTTTATATTGCAAGTTCTGTGGATCACTGAACAGTTCTGCCTGAAAATTACTATTGTTTGACTACTGTAACTCGGAGTCTGTTTTGGTTTGTGATCTCGAGTCAATTTGGAGTGATATTAAGGCTGTTTGGCTTGGTTTTGAATACTGGAGCTCATCAACTCTTAAATCTGGCTATGTTGTTGCTGGTTGATGGTTTAGTGATCTGCTGTGGTTGTCGTTGCTACTGCTAATCTGTTGTTACACTGGTTGTTGCTGATCCTTCCTTTCTCTTCTATTTCATTGCACCTTCAGGTACATGTTCTCAATTCTGACTTGATGTAATCGAAGGGGAAATGTTATAAAGTGTTCGCTCATTTGCTCCTGGAAAGCACGTCTGTTTGGGATATAATATGTTGACAGTTAATTAGATACTAGACATGATTGTTTAATTCAACTCTGACTCGTATTCATTTAAGTGAATTGTTTTGGACTGTTAAATCTGAAATTATGTAGTAGTAATCTAGCATAGCTATGTATGTGCTTTAGTTTAGTGTTGTGTTAGCAACAAAAACATAAATCTGAAATGATTTAGATTTACAGTTGATTCTGAAATTAGCATGTGATGTCCATGACCATTGTGACTCCAAGTTGAATATACATTTCTAACTATTGCAGTAGCTAGTATAGGGAACTAGTTAGTAACGTTAATAATACGGACAGCCGGCTGTAATTGTTCTGTGATCAGACATGAGTGAAACACGGATTAAGTCCACAAAATTGTTCACGCTAACAATTAGGTAACTTAGTAATTTGCCTCTCGTCTTTAGTATTGTTTAAAATAACGTGGTCTAATCCTCCATTAGAAATCAAACAATTGCTATCTTGTGCATTTGAATAAAATAATTTGGGATAATTTGGGAGGCAAACTGTTGAACAAATTGTTGGTATGCCAGACTTGGGGGTTCGATCATCCGTTCTTCCCTATGTTGCCTGATTTAATTCGTCTGCTTTGGGCCACCCTCAGGCCCAATTCGTAGCTATTGGAAATATTGTCTAGTGTGCACGTACAATGTGGCTTGGCCTCTTTGGACCCAAATCATTTTAAGTTTTTCCTTTTAAAAATAAAATGAGACGAGCCTCGTCGGATAAAATACACAAATTACGGGGCCCTCAATAAATATTATATTAATTTTTAGACTCCGGGATGGGCCGTTTAGCGAATTTCGCGGCCTTCCCCAAAAAATAACGCGTTAGTCTCTTCAGGCGCGCCTTTAATAATATTACATTCCTAAATTCGGGTGCACATTTATGTGACCCAAATCCAAATCTCAACGGAGTCGAAATGTGTTGACAACCACGGGTGCACTGGTGCGACGAGGTTCAGGACGCATTTTCACGACGTTGCAATTCTTATTAAAAATAAAAACTAAATAAAAGCGATTACTAATAAAAGATACATAGGTTAGCACACGTTTTTGAAATCAGATAAAATCAAATACAACTGTTGAGCGACCGTGCTAGAACCACGGAACCCGGGAATGCCTAACACCTTCTCCCGGGTTAACAGAATTCCTTACTCGGAGTTCTGGTTCGCGGACTGTTAACAGAGTCATAATCTCCTCGGATCGGGATTCAACCGGTGACTTGGGACACCATTAATCTCCCAAGTGGCGACTCTGAATATTAATAATAAATCCCGTTCCGATTGTCCTTTAATTGGAAAAAACTCCTTTACACCCTTGCGGGGTGTAGGAAAAAGGAGGTGTGACAGACCTTATTACATGAAAACTCCTATCTATTTGGTCCCAGAAGGACCTTCCCAAGACTCGGCATCTTTGGCTCCCTCGAATAGCTTCACCAGCTCGCGAAGTCCTAGCAACAGGTAGGCTCTGGCTAGGTGCCTGCCCTCGTTTCCTTCAACATTCTGGCCATCCTTGATCCTTTTAAGAAATTTCCTTTCCAGCTCAACAAAACCCCGCTCCAAGTATCCCAGTCGCTTGTTGGCACTGACAGCCATGTCTTTCCACTCTTCAATCAGCCTTTGGTTGGCTTCTTGTATTTCACGGTGCTCACTTTCACATTCCCGAATCCTCTTACACAGTTGGTTGTACTTGACCTGTGCTTCAGCCTTTTCATCGATGATCCTGTGACCTCGAACAAACCCGGGTTGACCTAGACCATTGTGATTATCCTCCAGCCAGCCTGAATAGTATGGGGTACAACCAGCATAGTATCTGTCTGGCTCGATTCTATCCCTTCCTAGGACGAGTTTGCAGTGCCACATATGCTGAGCTTGGCACTTGTAAGGGCTATCATCATCCTGAAATTCGGCCCGGAAGTGAATCATCTTGTCGACCCTTGGTATGACCTGCTTCCTACCAGCCTATCTCATAACTCGGAGAGGGACATAAGGGTAAGTTCCCTTCAGACATATCAGTATCAGAAATGGTGCATCCCGGGATCGGGCGATGAATTCTTCAGTAGGGAACCACTCGAACATTCATTGTACTTGGTCTTCCTTTAGATTTTCAAACAGTTCTACCCATCCTTTGGCATCTTCCGGCTGAGCGAACATATCAAGGATACAATTCATTCGCTTTAGGTGATGGAAAGCGATATGATCGTCCCAGTCCCTTCGTTGGATCTATTGTCGGTATTCACCCTTTTGTAGATGCTCCATGAGCCACAGCTGAAGTAGAAAATTGCAACCCTCGAAGTGACTAGCTCCCCGTTGACATTTCTCTAGGGCTCGGTATATTTCTGCGACGATCATGAGCACAATGCTGAATGGTTTCCCTCCAATTCCTTCCATTAAAGTTTTAGTGACCATGGCTAGTCGAGTGTGGATTCTTGCTTTCTTCATTGGAAACACAATCATCCCCAGAAAACAGAACATAAATACAAAGACCCTTCGATGGATATAACCCAATGAGGTAATGGCAAACTCATCAGGATAGGTACGGTAAGATTTGCTGTGACCGTACCTTTCGTACAAATAGTCAAAGGGAATGTACGACTCTTTCAAGCATGTCAAGTCTGGATTCTTCTTTAAACCCATCATTTTGAGAAAACCTATACCCTTACGGTTTTCCGGCATTAACAAACCCGGAGTTTCCCACGGTATACCAGCCAGTCCTCCTATTTCCTCGAGCAGGGGTGTCATCTCAACGTCTCCGAAGCGGAACACAAACCTATCACAATCCCAGAATAGAGTAGCAGCTTCTATGATTTTGTTGTTGGGTTGGATTTCCAGGAGAGAAGGTAGATTTCCTAGGTATTTCTGGACAAGAGTCTAATCACTGGAATGAAGATCCTCCCACCAGCTTAGCAATTTTGGGTGGATATTGGTGACCATGCCGAATCTGGGGACTTCGTGCCTCATGTTTCTGCAAGACAAAAGGGTTAGGCCCTTACCCCCACCAGACTCGACTATTAAATATCAATAATTGGCATAAAAGCATTTAGTTCTCCAAATAAATGCACAAAAAGTGGTAGTGTCCATTTGGGTTTTAGGGAAACCCAGTGGACTTTGGACAAGGCTATCTTAAAGAGTCATTATGCGGACAACATAACTGACTCGGCTAGGTTTGACCATGATGCATGCACAATTTAAATAGAAAAGGTTTCTATGGGGTTTTAGACTGTACCCTTGAGCGGACAACTCAAGAGGGAAAAGCGCGGAACCGTCGACTACACCGTTGATCGACTGGTTTTACCGCAAATATGCCTTTGTCAGATTTAGGGGGTGATAATATCGGAAGAGCGCAAACACTCATTATAAGCGTTGCTATGGTATTTTGTTTGGCACGAGTGGAATATGATGTTGAAAACATGCAGTTGCAATAATTTAAACAAGTTGTCACGTATTTGCACGTTCATAAAGCAATAATTACAATAATTTAAAACAGTAATAAAGGGATGCAGTAAAGGAAAGCAGTAAAAGAAATAAGGCAAAGAAAAAAAAGACAAGTTAGTTTTGTAGTAGAAGAAGGAATTAAATATTTAAAGGCATTAAGCAAATAAAGACATATAAAGAAGCGTAAAGTCACAATAATAGCCTGAAATGGTAAAAGCCTAAAAGAAATCCCCAACAGAATCGCCATGCTGTCGCGCCCCCTTTTTCTCGCTAAATCGGGTTTATGACATTTGGGAGGACAACTCGTTCCCTTTTGAGGAATTGGGTTTGAATTGAAGAGTCGCCACCTAATGATTAAAGTACATTAGGACACTAAGAAGGGTTTGATTTGAGTAATCAGAGATTGGGTAAGGGCTTGAAATTATCCCGAGGGGAAGGTGTTAGGCACCCCTCAGGATCCACTAGTGTGGTTCCCGGCCAGACAATTATTGTGAACTTAAGCGCAAATAACACATAGGCAAATAAAGACTCCAAGTAAGAGGGGATTTTCACATAATGGCTACAAATAAACAAAGTTAGAAAGAACCAAAGAAAGCTGATTTTTCTTAAAGAAATAGTTTGAAATTTTGAGATGAAGCAAAGAAACAAAGAAACAAAGGGGAGGGGGTCCTAGGTTTATAAATAATATGGATCACCCCACACAACATCCGATAATCACTCCTCGGTGAGGGGCTACACGTGATGTTATCGCGTGGTCATCATATCCATATCTACCCTTTCCCACCCTGTTAAGGTATTAAAGCGCGGAATGGTCTCGTTTACTTATTGCATGCTATTACTCGCCCCAATCCTATCAGTCCCGGAGGCATTTAGGACTACTAATCCTAAAGGAAAGGGATATTAGGCTTGTTTATAGTTTTAAAGGCAAAAACTCTAAGGCGGCATACAAAAAACACGTATAGCAAGTTGGGGAGGCACATAACAAGTAAAAGGCTCAGATATACCTCCTTTGACAGAGAAGCACATAATTTAGCATGTATTGTACATACTATTTAGGTTCTGATTAAAACTTAAAGGTTGAGGCAGACTGATTTGTTACATAGTTCAGATAAGAAGCCCAAATCAGGCCTGCCTGCTGGTTGTAGCTAATAAAATCTGATCAGTTTATAAAGTTTACCCTATGGTTTGCCTAAGTGTTGGACGAGGGTCCTATAGGTATGATATCTACTGATTTCGGAAACAATGAAGTAAACTGAATACATACTGATTTGAGAAAAGTTGTCAGTTATTAAAGAAAGACAAGTTTTAGCGAGAGATCATAAGTTTTGCAACGATGGTACGTCATTATTGCTGGTTTTAGACTTATAAGCGAGTGAAGCGATTCATACTTGATTAATAGTTCCTATAGGCATGCTTTCTATGCGTTGTTGATTTTTAAACACTTTTATGGACATAGTAAAATGCAGAAAACCTATAACCATGATATCTAGGTGCTGAACCTTTGTTTAAAGCCTATGAACATGATATCTAATTGCAGTTGATTATTTAAGACCTATAAACATGATTGCCTAATGAATAATGTATATGTAGAATTCAGAAAGACCTGTAGGCATATTTTCTATATGCATATGCAGGATTCAGATTTCCAGGTAATTATAGACATGGTATCTATATGAGAGAATGTAGAATTCCTACAGACATGGTATCTATATGAGAGAATACAGAATTCCTATAGACATGGTATCTATATGAGAAAATGCAGAAATTCAGAAATAACCTATAGGCAGGATATCTATATGAGAGTGCAGAAATTCAGAAATAACCTATAGGCAGGATATCTATGAGAGTGCAGAAATTCAGAAAGTACCTATAGGCAATATATCTACCCTTTGCATACATAGTTATCCCTCCCTTTTTCACTAGCCATTCCCTAGAGTTTATTACAAATTATTACAGCCCAG
This sequence comes from Nicotiana attenuata, assembly GCF_001879085.1. Taxonomy (NCBI): domain Eukaryota; kingdom Viridiplantae; phylum Streptophyta; class Magnoliopsida; order Solanales; family Solanaceae; genus Nicotiana; species Nicotiana attenuata. Next base: position 139,208 of record NW_017672804.1, on the reverse strand, counting down.
AAAAATAAAAGAATACATTGGAAATTAAAAAGTACAACCAAGGAGAGCCTGATTCACACTTCCTGTCTGAAATATGAAGTAAACCAACTCCAATGAGATCATGATCCAAAGCCTTTCTCCCATTTGGATGTTTCAAAGTTCCCTAAGAGCCTCGAAAAGGACTCCGGGCAATGCTCACACCCAAATGCATCACCAGATTAAGACATAGTGCGGTGTGGAAGGGCCAGCCCTCAAGTGTCCAAGTTCAGAGGGAACTCAAGGTCCCAAGGCAAGGCTCACAAGAGGGGGGCAGAACTTAGAGACTAAGAGAGAGTGCAAGTGCAGAAACAGAGTTCTGAAAGGGGGAAAGGGAAAGGGAAATATATACAAATAAATACACATAGGGATACATGGGAAATAGGGAAATTGAAAGAGGCAAGAGCAGGCTGTGGGCATACCCAGCAATAGGGAGTGCTAGCATACCCATAAGCCTGTTAGAGCACATTGTTTAGAGGCTGGGATCCCAAAGGATCAAGTTTAATTCATGGACAATAACTTACATATTGCCATGTCTTAAACCATAGCTCAAACACATAAAGGGGGTAGGGAATAGGGATTCATAGCAGAAACAGGCAGAAAGAAATCAGCATGCTAATTTAAATATTGAACTCTACAGGAACAGTAAGTAGACATGGATACACAAGTTGTAAATAAACACATTGTTGTGATGCTGAAGCTAAAATTAGGACATACCAGTTTCAAAGAAACAAATAGAGAAAAGCAGTAGGTCTTGTAAACAGGCCACAGTGGAGACAAGAAGAGAGAATAATATTATGTGTGAGTATGAGTTCAGAAGGATTTTCCTTTGTGTTTGTGAAAGAGTCGTGCCTTTATAGTGTGAAAATCAGGCAGAAATAAGGTAAGAAAACAATTAAGGAACTGATTATCAATTAAGAATCAATCACACAAGAATTCCCTTAATTAAGGAATTTAGATTCAAACGAGAAAACTATTTAAGGGAAGAAGTCTAATAAACATCTTGTGCAAAGCATGCAATTAGGGGTAAATACATAGAAGTTTTGTTTAAGTACAGAATTTTAAAATACGCGGTTGTACAATTAAGGTAAGAAAATCAATTAGTAGCCAGCAAATCAGAGGTCAGAGATTTTGTATGAATGAACCAAGTCAGAAAAGCTGAGAAAGGTTTTTAACTTAAGTCGAGTCATAGGGAAATCAATAACCAAGGAAAGAAAATCAATTAAGCCTATTCAGAAGGAGGTCTGAACTAATCACAAATTCAAAAGCCATTTTAGAGGGAAGTTCGTCACATATAAAGAGCATACAAACATGTTGAGTTGAAAGAAGATGTCGTGTCATTGTAAAATCAGTAGAAAAATCCAGTGTAAAAGAGTTTATCAAAAGTCAGAGTCGTATGAAAGACAAGGATGTCCCAACTCCGTTCAGAGACTCGAAATTGGTCTGAAAGAGTTGGGGGTTTTGAAATAAAACCCTAGTTCAGGCAAATCACATAGCCAAACATGGAAGAACCCCCAAATTCTAGGGTTTCCATCATTAATCGAGTGCAAAGATGAGAGGGCAAGTAATTAAATCGAAACAGGTTCAAAGGTCTCAAAAAAGAACTGAAACTTCTAACACGTTGCTTTCAGCAACAAAAACTCATGAGAAACATGATAGAAAAGTAACATGCAGAACACAGTAGAAGAGCTCAAAGAAAATAGAGTAAGAAACTAATTCGAAACATAATGGGAAAATTGATAAGAACAGTAGGAGAAGCATATTAAGACGTTTTTTAGAAGAAGCCTAACCTGAACTCAGTAGGTGAAACTTAATAGGAAACACTTAAGAACATAGTAAAGGAAGATACGGTAGGAGAAACATGCAAGAACACTATATAAGAAAATACAGTAGAAGGAGCATACAAGAACATGGTAGAAGAAACTGCAAGAACACAATAGAGACAAATACACACAAAAAGAAAGTCAGAGAAACATTTAAATACTTTTAGAGAAACCCTAGATCGGAAAAGAAATGGTTTTGAAATTAGTTTTTGAAAGAAAAGCCAGGAAAATCGTTTAAAATCTTAAGGAAAACATGGATATGGAACAGATCTAAAGAGATCAAAAAAACCTCAAAACTAGGATTTTCAGAGGAACCCAAACGACAAGAAAGGCTTGGATCTAAGCAAAAAAGAGTTGAGACCAGGCTTCGAAATAGACATAGTTTGCCGGAACGGGGCCGGAGATGGCCGTGGAACTCGAATCGACAGAGGTATGGACATAACCCTTCATGGTCGAGTCATGGAGCTTCAGTTAACCAAACGTGAGGATTCATAGGTGGCTTGGTGGGTGGTGAAACCACCATATATCTAGGTTGGAGGGTGACCGGAGAAGATGAACAGAATTCATCGGAGAGGAGGGGATGGGGATGGGGAAGGTTCTAGAGAGAACCAGAGGTTAGAGAGATAGAGACGAGTGAGGGAAAAATAAGGGGTATTGGGGAGGGGTCGTTTGGTTTAATTTAGGTAGGTTAAACGGGGACCGTTGATCTAAATGATCAACGGTCCATATTGGATGGGGTAGGTGGGTCGGGTAGGATAGTTGGGGCTTGGGTCGGGTAATCTGATTGGGCTGGGTATTGGATTGATCTAATTTGGGTTGGGGATTGGGTTTAATTAGGCCAGATTAGAAAGCCAAATGTGGCTATAAGTTAAATAGCTTCTTTTTCCATCTTAATTTATAAAAAATAATAAACAAATTTCTGGAAATAAATTAAAAGTACTAAAATGACTTATAATATATAATTATCAATTTAAAAATATAAAATCCCATTTTATAGATATGAGACGGATTTAAACTTAAAAATGGCTAATATTGCAATTATGCAATTTTATCCTTAAAAATACCAAATAAATTTATAAAAATGTGTAAAAAATATCTTAGCCATATTTTGGTACAAACATAAGAATCAGATAAATGAATCACAAAAAATGATAATTTTAGGGACCATCATTGGGTTTTTCTTGATAAAATAGGGCAGTAAATGGATTTAAAAATCCTTGAAAAATTAAAAAATAAATAATAGGACCTTGGGATGTACTTATATATGCCTATATAGGCTATTTTGAGGGTATTTTGCATATTTAAAAATAAAGGGAAAAATTGGGTATCAACATCAACCCCGGGCCCGCTTGGTCAAAATCGAAATTCGGACCAAAACCCGAATACCCATTCACCCCCGAGCCTGATTATGTAATTTATTTCAAAATCCGACCTCAATTCGAGGTATAAATCCCAAATTTCCAAAATACCTAATTCTACCCAAATCCTTAATTTCTACCATGAAAATCCTAGATTTGATGTTGAAAACTTATGAAATGTAATGGGTAATAGAAAAGAAGTAGATTAAAGCCACTTGCCCATGTATTTAGGAAGAAAACCTCTATGAAAAATTGCCTCTAGAGCGTTTAGGTTGAGAGTTTGAAAGAAATGAGCTAAATTCCGTTTTCCTCCTCTTTTACCCTACTGTAGCTATCGCAATTGCGAACTATGTGTCATAATTGCGATGATCGCAAAAGCGATCAACCCTTCACAAATGCGAAAAACCACTGAGCCTGTCTCGTTGCAAATGCGACAATTTTATCGCAAATGCGAACCCAAGCTGTCCGCAGATGCGAAAAATACTTCGCAAAAGCGAAGTAGTACAAGTCAGTAAAACCTTCACAATTACGAAGATACAGAGTCCGCAAATGCGAACTCTTCCCAACCCAGCCCATGCTCGCAAATGCGACTCATTACTCGCAAAAGCGAGGATCGCATTTGCGAGCCAGACCTTGCAAATGCGAGATCTGCAGGTAACACCAGAAGCAAAGAAGCATCAGCTATTTCTCTAAGTCAAAAATCACTTTGTAGCCTATCCGAAACTCACTCGAGCCCCTTCGGAGCCAAACCAAACATGCGCACAAGTGTAATAACATCACACGAACTCGCTCGCGCGACCAAAACACCAAAATAACACCTAGAACCACGACCGGACACCAAAACAAATGAAATTTTTAAAGAAACTTAAGAACTTTCAATTTTTCAGCCGGATGTTCAAATTACGTCAAATCAACTCCGTTTTGCACCAAATTTTGCAGACAAGTCATAAATACTGAAATGAACCTGTACAAAATTCTAAAATCGTAATCCGAACCCGGTAGCAGCAAAGTCAACCTGCGGTCAAACTTAGGATTTCTTTAAACATTTAAGCTTCTAGTTTTCAACAAATTACGTTAAATCAAGTTAGGGACTTCTAAATTCGACTCCGGACATACGTCCAAGTCCCAAATTACGATACAGACCTGCCGGGACTGTCAAGGCACTGATCCGGGTCCGTTTACTCTAAAGGTTGACCGAAGTCAACTCAAATAAGTTTTAAAGCACGATTTCACATTTTCATCAATTTCTCACATAAAAACCCTCCGGAAAAAGATACGGACTGCGCACGCAAAATCGAGAAAGGCTAAACGGGGCTAATAGAGGTTTCGAAACACAAAAATGAAGGCTAAAACTGAAAATGACCTATCAGGTCATCACAATGCAATTCCTATTATACAAGCTTCTATTTAATAATGTATTTAGCCAATCTGTAGTATTTGTTTTTAAGAAAATGGTCGATTTTACTCTGGATAAACAAATTCAGTCACTCAATTACAATCTTTTAAAGGATAATGAGAGGATCACTATATACCCACAATTAGATTCCTAATTTCATGTTGTCATCGTCATTTCTTAAAAAAGAAAATAATAGTAAAAACATTTGATTAAGTTATTTTTTAATTTCTCATTCAGTATTTTATATTTGCATAAGAGCTTGACTAATCCAAATTAGCATAGAAAAATCCTAGTATAAGAATAAAGGCTTTCTGTCAAAGATGATTTAGTGCTCAAATCTGACAATCTCTTCTATATATTGTTAAAAGGAGAGGAAAAAGCCCTCTCCTTAAGTCAAGTGGCAGCCGAGAAAAAAGCCACATGGCATTAGTAGTTAATAATTAATTATTTTTTTAAATTTAAATATCTATAAAATAATAAATTGAAATATATTATAATAAAAAATGAAAATTAAAAAAGAAATATCAATTTAAATTAGAGAGTAGTTTCAAGTTGGAGTTTTTAAATTATTTTGAAATAAAAAAGTAAAATTACAAAAAATAAAAAAAACTGCCAATTCAAAATTTCTTTGTTTTTTAATAATTTTTTTTAAAAAAATAAAAAGTTTATTTATTCAGAAAATATTATTGAGAATAATAGAATAAAATAAAAAATAAAAAATATATATTATAAAAATAAAGTAGCATACAAAAATATTAAACAAAGTAATATGCTAATAAAAGTTTCTATTAACAATATAATAATACTAAATATTGGATAATATAATTAGAAAAAATACCAAACAAGCCTATTATTCGATGTATATATAAGTCTCATTAATTTAATAGTTATTCATTAAAATTCAGATAATATAATTGACGAAAATAGGATAAAATTTAAAATAAAAAAAAGGAGAGGAAAATCCTCTCCTTAAGCCAGTGACAGCCTAGAAAAAAAGTCACACGGCATAAGTAGTTAATAATTAGATATTGGATATTATTTTTCAATTTAAATATTTATAAAATAATAAAATAAATATTTTATAATAAAAAATGAAAATTAAAAAAAAATTATCCATTCATATTGAATAGTAATTTCAAGTTGGAGTTTTTAAATTAATTTAAAATAAAAACAAAAATTACAAAAAATAAATCGCTGCCAATTCAAGAAAAAATTGTTTTTTATAATTTTTTTTCCTTTTTAAAAATAAAAAGTTTATTTAATAATTTATCGCATCGTACGGGTACAACTACTAGTTCTTATTAATGAGTACTCATCCTACGACAATCGTTAATCGTGTAAAGAAAAACTAAAGTAACTCTAATGAAAATTCTATAAAGAAATTCCGTGATTTTTATGCAGAGAGAAAAAAACAAAAAGAGAGCATCCGCCCCGATATGCCGGACTAAAATTCTGGACACCTCAATAAGCGACGCTCCAATTTGGACCCATGGAAATTGGAAAGAAAATAAAAACAAAAAAGAAGAAGTTGATGTTGTCTGAATGCTGCTCTCATCATAACTCGTCATCATTGTCCAAAACGCACAGTTGCCGACAGCGCCAGTTCTTCCTTTGACCCAAAAATAGGCATGCCACACCTTTTTCTTTTTTCTTAAAAATAAAAATAGAAAGGCTAATATTTATAAAATAAAAAATAAAACTGTGCATTCTTGCAAACAATGATTTGCAATTCTAATAACATTGGTGAATTATTTTTACATAATAGTATGTGTGAGTTTAACTTTTCGTCATTCGGTGAATTAGACTATATAAAAATCTCACGAACAAGAAAATTGTTGAGTCCTTTTCTTTTTGGACAACACATATGAACAGACTTATATTAATATTATACTGAGAATAAAGCCTAAAAACATGAAAAGATCTACTGGAATAAATATGAGTAGTAATTACCTCCGCCAACAAGGGTTGTTGCGGATCCTTAACCAGATGTCGGGCCTCAATTTGAACAACGGACGTCGGGTGGGAAAAAAAAAAAGTATAGTACCTCCTCATGGGTGGTCATTCAACTTTGTTTATTACCCAAAAGTCACTTTTCTTTCTTTTATTACGTAAACATCAATGAACTTTAAATTTATTACGAAAAAGTTATTTTTCTTTCTTGTGTTACACAAAAATTATTTTACTATGCTCTAATTACCACAATAATCACTTTGACCAGATTTTTTAAATCTTTCATCTGAAAAGTCTATTATGCCCTTGATATCATAAATTATCTCATTTATGTAATACCTTCTATATTATATGCTATATAATATACTTTTACCCAGGTATTTTACTTATAATTAAAATAACTTGATATTATTTTATTTCTTATTTTTAAAATATATTCGTACGTCTAATTTTTTTCTTAACATTAATTTTCAAAAAATATAAGTAGCATTATTAAATTTGTCAGTAATATTATCGTGAACGAATCTCAAGTCCATGTTCTTAACCATTCCTAATGAAATATTTTTAATGATAATCATAAAATAAAAATTATATAATTAAAGCTCACTGATTTATCAGCCAAGCCACACTCATTAATTTAATAAATAAAATACCCACTTTTATCACAATGACACACCAAATTAATACTTTTAATAAATAATATTAATAGTAGAGCTTTAAATTTTTTAATACTAAACACCAATATTTCTCAAACTTTTTTTAAAATTTTTATTGACTATAAAAAACTATCATTGTTTAAACAAATTTGTTTGTTATTATTTCAAGTAAATAATATATATTTTTTATCATTTTTATGTTTAAAATATGTTCATGTATAATATGATTAAACAAATTGAGTGTCATGAAAAAATTAAATGTATGGATATATTATAAAAATAATAAATAAATAATTTAAGTTATTTTAATATATGTAAAATACCTTAAAATATATTATATAGTATATAATATAGAAGGTATTACATAAATGAGAGTATTTATAATGTCAAGGACATAATAGACTTTTCAAGTGAAATATTATAAAATCTGTCCAAGGTGACTTTTGTGATAAATAGAGCAAAGTAAAATGATTTTGTGTAACAAAAGAAAGAAAAATGACTTTTAGGTGATGAACACAAAGTTGAATGATTTTTACGTAACAAAAAGAAGAAAAATAACTTTTATGTAACGAATACAAAGTTGAATGAACACTCATAAAATTTACTCCCGTTTATATGAAGAAATTCCAGGATTAAAGCACCTATTTTTTTGAGTGAATTTAGAAATAAATTGCTCATTTAAAATCTATATGTATATATATGAAATTATATTAAAATATTATGAGTGGACATAATTAAAATAAAATATTTTTAAAATCATAATAAAAACAAACAGTTTGACTCCCAAACAATAAATAGGTAGGGTAGAGTAGTATGTAAGGAGTCTATTTGTTAAAGAAAAACCACGTATGAAATACTTTTTGTCCATTCCATCCAATGTGGTTAGTTTCATTTAATAATTTACATTGAGATTGTTAAGATCTCACAGTCATTTACACAATCAACCAGCAAAATCTAGACAGATTTCATGTAACAAAAGGAAAAAGAAGAAAAGAGAAAAAGTGTGAGAAATCAAAGGACAGAGAGAGAAAGGGGAACAGAGAGTGTCATGAAATTGTACTTGCCTTTAGGGTTTGATCCACATGTAAAGGAGTGAAAACCCCTGCAGCTCAACTGTTCACTAACTCACTTCTCTTCCAAAATTCACTCACATTACTCCTTCAGTCCTTCATTAAATAAAAGGGTACTATTTTTACAATTCAGTTAAATACTTTGATCCTTTAGATGATGTTTTTGTATGTAAGCATTTTCAAGATTATTAGTTCATCTGGGGTTTAGAATTCTTGAAAGGAAAGTATGGAATTTTATGATAATCTTGAATTCTCATGATGCATGAATATGGATTTTGATTCCAGAGGAGTTGTTGTTGTATACTTATGTACATTTGCTGTAATTCTTGTAAATGTGGTTTTTTGTGTTACAAATCCGAATGATTTCAAGATTCTGAATGATTTCAGAAATGGATTAGAGAATCCTGAGCTCTTGCAATGGCCATCTAAGGAGAATGATCCATGTGGCCCTCCTGCATGGCCCCACGTGTTCTGTTCTAGTGACAGAGTGACTCAAATTCAGGTTCAGGATTTGGGTTTAAAGGGTCCTTTACCTCAGAACTTGAATGAATTAGATAAGCTTCAAAATCTTGGCCTTCAGAAGAATGGTTTTAGTGGTAAATTACCTACTTTTAGTGGATTATCTGAGTTGAAATATGCTTATTTGGATTACAATCAATTTGATACAATTCCTGGAGATTTCTTTAATGGTCTTAGCAGTGTTCAAGTTTTGGCTTTGGATAATAATCCCTTTAATAAAAGTGGATGGTCTATTCCAATTGAGCTGCAACATTCAGCTCAGCTGGCAGTTTTTTCTTGCACATCGTGCAATATAGTTGGACCATTGCCTGATTTTTTCGGAAAATTGCCTTCTCTTACTGCTTTAAAGCTGTCATATAATAATTTAACAGGTAAGATACCGGAGAGTTTTCGTGATTCAATGATTCAGATTTTGTGGTTGAATAATCCAATTAATGGTGGTGGAATGACTGGTCCAATTGACATAATTGGTACTATGAAAGAGCTTATGTGGTTATGGCTTCAGGGTAACAGTTTTACTGGATCCATACCTGATACGATTGGTGATTTAGTTTCTTTGAAGAAGCTTGATCTTAATGGAAATAAGTTCGTTGGTCTGATTCCGGAAGGATTGGCGAATCTAGACTTGGAAGAGTTAGACTTGAACAATAATATGCTAATGGGTCCTATACCAAAGTTTAGAGCTGCTAATGTTACATATTCCTCAAATTCATTCTGTCAATCAACTCCTGGTGTTCCTTGTGCTCCTCAAGTTAATGCACTTTTGGATCTTCTTGGTGGTTGGAATTATCCGGCCCAGCTTGCTTCTAAATGGACTGGTATTGATCCGTGTGTAGGTCCTTGGTTCGGAATCAGTTGCAATCCTAAAGGTCAGGTTACGATTGTTAATCTACAGAAAAAGAACCTTACTGGTACGCTTAGCCCTTCACTTGCAAACTTGGATTCACTGCTTGAAGTTCACTTGGAAGGAAATAGTTTGCACGGTCCAATTCCAGCAAACTTAACGCAGCTCAGATTTTTGAGATTGTTGGACTTAAGTGGGAATAATTTTGACCCTCCATTGCCTAAATTCAGGGATGGTGTTAAAGTCATTACAGAGGGAAATGCTCATCTTGTTGCTAATGTAATTGTGGGCGCTTCTCCTCCGAGTATTGGCCCATTTCCTCCATTGAGCCATAGTCCTAAACCAAGTAAGGGGTTACCACTGAAAAGCCCCTCACCTAGTGATAATCGACCAACATTATCAGATACACCACCTTCCCCAGAGACAAGGTCGGGATCAGGCTCAGACTCGAACAATAAGAATACCGTTATCATTGTAGTTGTGAGTGCAGCTTCTGCGGTCTTAATTCTTCTTGCAGTTGTTTTGGCTTTCAAGAGCAGAAAAAAAACAAAGAAGGCCGCTGGTACTACTGTTATCCACCCCAAAGACCCATTCAACAAAGATGACATTGTTAAGATCACAGTCTTAGAAGATCCTATGATGTACACTACACAGAGCGGTACTACAACTACAAGTAGTGGTGGAACAGAAGGTACTCAAGTGATCGATGGAAACCTTGCCATTTCAACCCAGGTCCTCCGAAAGGTAACTGATAATTTTGCACCAGAAAATGAGCTTGGTCGTGGTGGCTTTGGAGTTGTTTACAAAGGTGAACTTGAACATGGAACTCATATTGCAGTGAAGAGAATGGAATCTGCGATTATCAATAGCAAGGCGTTGGATGAATTTCAGGCGGAAATAGCTGTGCTTTCTAAGGTTAGGCACCGCCATTTAGTTTCACTTTTGGGATACTCTATTGAAGGAAATGAGAGGCTTTTGGTATATGAATATATGTCAAAGGGCGCTCTGAGTAGACATCTTTTCCGCTGGAAGAGCCTGAAGTTAGAGCCTTTATCATGGGCTAAGAGACTCAATATTGCTCTAGATGTTGCTCGAGGGATGGAGTACCTTCATAATCTGGCACACCAGAGCTTCATACATCGTGACCTCAAATCATCCAACATTCTACTAGATGATGGCTTTAGAGCAAAAGTTTCTGATTTTGGTTTAGTGAAACTCGCCCCTGACAAGGAAAGATCTGTTGCAACAAGGCTTGCTGGAACGTTTGGATACCTTGCTCCTGAATATGCTGGTAAGTTTGTGTTTTTTTTCCATTGGTATCTCTGTCATAGACACTCATCTTGACTGTCCTGGTAATTACTAGTAGTACTTTTTATCTTGGGATAAATATTGTCATTTTAGCATCAGTTATATTTTTTACTTTCTGCTAACCTGTTACATTAACTCATCTCTACCTGAATGGATTACCAATACACATTTAGTCCCTCTATATTTTTATAAATGCATCAGTTCTCCAATGAGAATCCAGACTGTTCCAAACGGTGCCCTTCTCTTCCTCCAGCAAAAATAAAATACAGTAACTAATGAAGTAATTCTGTTATTCCTCTATGCTGCCATTGTGGCTACTAAATTGATATACCTCGGACATTGATGTATCAATCTCGCTTCATTCAGTCACATTATCATTCTTTTCAATATAGTTGTTAAAAAGTTCAAGTAGAGGGTTTCACATCCTCTCTCCATATGATCATCCACAGCATATTTATCATCATGTCTCCACAGAAGAAATAGAAACTACGTCTCAATTAAGATACTTTTCTCTCGAGTCGTGGTACTGAAATGTGTTGCGTAAAACTATTTAACAAGCATGGCATGCTGAACAGCTGCTTTTTAAACTACCAAAGAATTTTGGTGCAGAAACTATTGCTGACTCAATATTTACGTTGCCAGTATATCTAAGTTCTCTGTCTAGTTGGACTAGTGCCCTCGTCACCTTTTTGCATCTATCCTAACTCCAATTTTACTTCTCTCCAGTAACCGGAAAAGTCACAACTAAAATAGATGTCTTCAGCTTTGGGGTGGTGTTGATGGAACTTGTGACTGGTCTAGCCGCCCTTGATGAGCAACGTTCCGAGGAAACTCGATATCTAGTTGAGTGGTTTTGGCACATAAAATCAAATAAAGGAAATCTCATTGCTTCCTTTGACCCAGCTCTTGACGCGAAGGAAGATATCCATGAGAGTATTTGCACTATGGCTGAATTAGCTGGACATTGCACCGCCAGAGATCCTAATCATAGGCCTGACATGTCACACGTTGTGAATGTGCTTGGCCAACTTGTTGAGACTTGGAAACCTTTTGAAGAATCGGACGAATATGAAGGAATTGACTACACTCTACCTCTGCCAGAAATGTTGAAGGACTGGCAACATGAAGACACTGGAGATTTCACTGGTACTAGTCAGGATAGCAGAGGAAGTATTCCTGCCAAACCAACTGGATTTGCGGATTCATTTACCTCAAATGATGCTCGATAGGTGAACTTGGTTCTGAGATACAAAACTCATTGCTTCGTGTGCTGCTCTTAGTTTTGCTTGAATTTTCAACATCCAATTTGTTTTCTGCTTGTGAAAATAACTTATGGAGCGTTGCGTTCAGTCAATGGTGAATATACAGATACTGAGTTGCCATGAATGAATGATCAAGGGATCAAACTGGAGTCATCCAGGTACGGAACAAAAACTTGAGAAATCCTTTTACTAGTTTTTAATGTTGCTTATACAGTTCTTTTGTTTTGAATGCTGCTTATTAAGTTATATTTATAATAGCTTGGTTCAAACTGTTGTATAAGTTATCTACTGATACTCTTGAGAGTCGTTTTTGTTTTCTGAGGGTAAGCTATTGGAAACATATGTGCATGTGATGCTCAAAGTAATTATGCTCAAAATTCTATTCTTGATTTTCTCGATTGGAAAAGGTCTCTAAACATCTTAGTTTGAATGAGTTAAATTGGGCTAAATCATTTTACTAAGGTATTTTGGTATTTTGACCGAGAATCCCAATTTACATTAGCTGCTCTTATGCATAGAGGAAGATAGGCATATATTCTCTTATTTTTAACATTTCTGGCTTGTTTTGAATTTGTTTATGAGATTAGGGAATGAACCCGTAAGAACGCATTTTACTATGTATTGAAAAGTTCTGGTCATAGAAAAATCCGAAGGAAATTTATTTTAGGACTAAAGTTATGAATAATGTTATAAAGTTATTCCCTGCCAACATTTCCGAATCTAACAGGGTTATTTATTTTGTATAATATTTAATGAGATTTTCTATCAGAGGTTTCCATAAATATTTGTGCTTACCGGTTAGGGACGGGTTCAATGGAGCAGAGTGGATAAATTATATTCATATAATCGATCGACCTCAACTAATTTGCGACTGCAGGGTAGTTGTACGGTTTATGGTTCAAGTGTCAAATTGTCCATCTTTTATTTCAAATAAAGGCGAACATCTCCGTTATTGTTTACAATTAATGGAACAAAAAGGTAAGCGGGACAAGGCACGTGGAACGGCATGACACTATGGTGGGAGAAGGTATCATGACTTCATCTGTTTCGTTCCATTGCCATCCCAGTTATAGCAGTAGGCCTAATAGGTAACCCTAATGCTTAGTAGTAGGCCTAATGTGGTTCTATTTCAGTCACTTTATATGACAAAATAAGTTAGAGCACGAGGCAGGTTGCTGTTTGTTGATGAAAAAATTGAAAAGGATTGCTCATCCGACAACTCTGATGTCCCTGTGAATGAAATGTTTCTTTCGTCCCATACCATAAAAAACTGTCGGTTGCACCTTTTTATTTGAGCCGAAAGAACGGAGTTTTTCGACGAATAATGTTTGCATTTTTATACTACTATTACATTATTATTTTATATTAATGGTTAAAGTATGGTATATAACTTTACTATTTTTCCTTTCTAGTTGATGTCTTACAAGTAACTAAGCCACTCTATTTTCCACGATCCAAAATCCAATTAGTCGTGATGACACCTAACCCAAACCAGCTAGGTAAGCCAGTTAACAACTATCCAATTTCGATGAAATTAATAAGACATTTAAGTAAAGAAAATATCTGAATCTATACATTTCCCAAGGATTGGTAGTACAAATCATGAGGTTCTTAGACTTAGAGTTTACAAAGCTGGTATGAAATAAATACATCATCTGTTAGAAATATACATAAACATATATTTTTTTTATAACTCTAAGGCTACCATGAACAAGAAGCAGCTACAATCGGAACGAAGGTACGTCTTCAAATTCAGCTCCCATCGATCACAGCAATGTTAGCATCCAACATCTGCACGCAAGGTGCAGAAGAGTAGTATGAGTACAACCGACCCCATGTACTTAATAAGTAACATGCCTAACCTTAGGTTGAAAGTAGTGACGAGCTGGAACAAAAGGTCGGGTCCGACACCAATAGCCAACAATAATTCATAATAACATAATGCAAGTAATAAAAGAAGTATCACGGAAATAGAATGCTCAACTCGTTCACAGTTCCAGAAAATAAGCATGCTTTTCAAGTAAATAAGTGAAAATCAAAATCTTTTACTGAAATCGCCAAAAATATGAGTAAGTTTGAAAACAATAATTTTTCCCAAAAAGCTTTTAACAGGTAAATGTTTTATTCTCCAATGGCATGAGGAAAATACATCTTTATGCCTGTATGTCAACATGCGGGAGAAGTCAGGAATGACGTAATACCGTACAGTATGAGGGAAATGCATCTCTATGTCTGTATGTCATGTATGTATGTCAATACAATGTATCTCAGAGATGAACTCATGTACTCACACTCTCAGAGTACTCAAACTCATTGTCTCGCATTCTCTCTCACCATGCTCAATACTCAGCACACTCAATCACTCAGCACCGTACAATACCTGCTGCGACATGTAGCCCGATCCAGATATAGCCTTAAGGCCCGTTGCGACGTGCAACCCGATCCACATATATATAGCCCTATGGCTCGTTGCGGAGTGCAACCCGATCCACAAATATATAGCCCTAAGGCTCGTTGCGGCGTGCAACCCGATCCATAAATATATAGCCCTAAGGCTCGTTGCGGCATGCAACCCGATCCACAAATATATATATATATATATATATATATATATATATATATATATATATATATATATATATATGTATATGTATATATATATGTCTGCAGACTCCGGAGCCCAAGTGCTATAATCCGCTCGAACAACTCACGTGTTGCACGGACAACTCACGTGCTATAGTATCAATATCAGGTCCGCACGGACAACTCACGTGCTGCACGAATTACTCACGTGCTATAGTATCAATATCAAGATCCGCACGGACAACTCACGTGTTGCACGTACAACTCACATGCTATAGTATCAATATCCTCACAATCAGGCCCTCGGCCTCACTTAGTCATCAATCTTTCCAGTCTCTCGGGCTCGCAATGCCATGAAACTAGCCTAAAATGATGATATAATGTGTCAATAAATATCAACAGAGACTGAGATATAATATGAATGAATGAACATGTCTGAGTATGAAATTACAATTTAATCAAATAATTCAACAGCAGAAAAGACATCAGCGGGTCCCAACAGAATAAGCATGAAGCCTAGACATGATTTCTAACATGGATCACAGCACAATAGCTCCAGTACATAGAGATTTCATGGTTACAGATAAGATGAGGTAACTACATAGTACTACAGGAATAACGAAGTCACAATTCACACGGTGCACGCCCACACGCCCATCACCTAGCTTGTGCATCACCTCAACACCAAACACATAACACGTAATTTGGGGGTTCATACCCTCAACACCAAGTTTAGAAGTGTTACTTACCTCGAACAAGTCAATTCCAATACCGAGCAAGCCAACGATGCTCCAAAAATGTCATCACGCACGTACCGACCTGCGAACGACTCAAAACTAGCATACATCCAATAATGCCAAAGGAAACAAACCCATCGATAAATGTTGAATCTTTAATCAAAAGCCCAAAATCATCCAAAAAGTCCAACCCGGGCCCGCACATCGGAACCCGATTAAACTCATAAAATCCGATAACCCATTCAATTACGAGTTCAACCATACTAGTTTCACTCAAGTCCAACTCCGAATCTATGTCCAAAACTTAAAAGTTCACTTTATGAAACTTTAGGCTAAAACCCCCAATTTTCTCTTTTGGAACCCTCAATCAAATGCCGAAAACGAAGATAGATTCATGATATAAAACCATAAATGAGTAAAGAACACTTACCCCAGTCTATATGGTGAAAATTTCTTCAACAATCGCCTCAATCCGAGCTCCATAGCTCCCAAAATGTAAAAATGGCTGAAACTCTCGAAATAGAGTATTTTATACTTCTGCACAGCTGTTCTACCTCGTTTTGTATGCCAAATGATCCCGAAACTCACTTTTGACGCCTCCAATAGATTCCTTGTGAAATTTCAGTCAAGTTAGGCTTTTTAATCACTCCATTTGACTTTATAATGCTGGTTTCAGTATTTGAAAATAGTGAAGATTTTTAAATACGCAGTCAGTGGCAATTTCGTAATTAATCTGAAAAATCTGGCCACCTAATTCATAGTAAAATGACCATAAAATCCTCATACGATGTTTAAATTTGATGATTCTTTTTGCTATGGCTCCATAATTACTATACGGATCTAATGCTTCAATCAAAATAGAAATCGGAGCTCATTTGTTTAATGTGCTACTATTTATGCTTGAAGAAACGACGTAGAAACATAAGAAAAACGAGCGCAACACAGCCCAAACCTATCCGAAACTTACCCGATCCCCTCGGGACCCCGTACGAACATACCAACAAGTGCCATAACAAAACACGGACCTACTCGAGGCCTCAAATCACGCATAACAACATCGAAACGACGAAACGCACCTCAAATCAAACTTAATGAACTTTCGACTTCCAAAACTCGCGCCGAAATATATCAAATCAACTCGGAATGAACTAAAATTTTGCTCACATGTCCTAATACATCATACGGAGCTACTCGTGCACCCAAACGTCGGGTCGTTACATTATTGTACGTAGATAATTTGAAACCCACACAAGAGGAGATAATGACTGTATCTTACCTATTATTTAAAATAATTATATACAACGATAATTGCCTTGATATCCAGTCAACTTACTAGCAAACTCCATAGAGTTACACATAACGAGGAAATAATTAGATGTAAAATATAAGTATAAGAACTGAAGCATGAGTATTTAGTACCTCACTGTCCACAAAGTGAAACATTATTTTAATAATTATTAAAGTTAAGCCATTTATGGTTTTTATTTGAATTCTGATTTTCATATACTTTTTAGGGGAGCTAGGATGTCTTTTAGGGGGCTCTCTACATTATTTTTCGAGATTGATAACTAATTCTCAAAGATACAACTAATGCTACACCACCTCTTGACTTTTCTTCCTAGGCTAGAATAGGCTAGCATTTTGCTCCATAGGAATTGAATGATCACCTGGAGTACGATAAGATATGTACTAATTTTAATAAAACTTTCTTAAAATACATAGAAATGGAACTTTTTTTTTTCTTTCTCTCTTTGGATTTCTAAGTACTAAAAATATATAGTCAAATAACAAACGTCTTCAACTCTTAAAAATTGGATAGGAACTAACAAAGTATTAAACTCATGAAAGAATTTAATCAAACTCGATCCACACAACTAGCCGAAGTTGTTAACTATAACATTTTTCTTTTTTGTCAAAATAAAATTTTATTCAACCAATTGTATATATGTACATTCGCTAGTTCTGTTTGGACTCTAGAACTAGCCATCTTTATTCCTACCTATCTAAGAGCATTCACTATTTGTATTTACAAACATACTATCTACTCTTAGCTAGGA
This sequence comes from Nicotiana attenuata, assembly GCF_001879085.1. Lineage (NCBI taxonomy): Eukaryota > Viridiplantae > Streptophyta > Magnoliopsida > Solanales > Solanaceae > Nicotiana > Nicotiana attenuata. The sequence continues at coordinate 121,630 of NW_017672804.1, read as the reverse complement.
TAACTATTTAACCCTTCTAATATCTTCCTCCATTTCTTGTAATTCTGCCCTCTGATGCGTAGTTGGAGAACAATTTCTCTAAGTATATGGTGACTTTCATTCTGGAATCTTCTAGCATTTCGTTCACTCTATATGTGATAAACAGTTGCAGCAAACAACCATGCCAGTACTTCTACTCTGGCTCTGCTCCCTCGACTTCTCTTGGACATCCATTTCACTTTCTCATTCCATGCCTTGGATTGTCTAATTTCACCCATCCACCATAGTAAGGAGGTCCAGATGTTTCTTGCATAGCTACATTCAAAGAACAGATGTGCTAGCGTTTCTGTAACTCCCATTGAACATAGCACACAATCCTTGGGGATATTTATCCAACATTTCTCTAGTCTGTCAACAGTGGCTAGTCTTTGTCTAATGGCTAGCCATAAAATGAATTGATGTCTGTGTAATTGTCTTATCCCCATAGTGAGGTATTTCCATGGTACCTTAACCTTTCTTAATGCTAAAGCCACCATCAGTGTTGTACTTTTGCAATTCCACCATGAAGTCCATATCTTCAAACCAGCTTCTTGCATCAAAGATTTTCCTCACTAGCCAACATGCTTATAGGGGGGGGGGGTTTCTTCATAGTAGCTAGATCTTTATTCTTTATACAGTATCCATGTATCCTATGCACCCACAGAGATTCTTTTCTTGAGGCAACTGCCCACAATAGCTTGCAAATGGTTGCTTTGTTCCAGAGATTGAAGTCTATCAACTTTAGACCTCCTGCAGCCCTTGGCATACATAGTGATTCCCATGAGATCAATGCTTTCCTTAAGGCTTCACAACTCCCAATCCATAGAATGGTTCTGCAAATACTGGTGATTAGTTGTATAACTTTCTTTGGTAACACAAAGATTTGAGCCCAATATGCTTGCATTTCAAAGAGAACACTTTTGATCAGTTGTACTTTCCCACTATAAAATAAGAATTTGGTAGTCCAACACCTAATCCTGAATATCATTTTTTCCATAATTTGCATGCATTGTTGGATGGTGACATTCTTGGATGAGAAGGGTACACCCAAATATTTGAATGGCAGCTCACCTAATGCAAATTGCATTTCATTTAGGATATGATCCTTTAATACTTGTGGAACACCAGAGATGTATAGTGAACTTTTGTCCAAATTTGCCTTCAAGCCAGACACATTAGAGAAGTGGTTGAAAGCTTGAATCATCAGCTGTTTGAAAATTCTATCAGCCCTACAACACATAAGCAAGTCATCAGCAAAGCAAATATGCACCAGCTTCATTCTGCTACATCTGGGGTGATAATTGAAGTCCGGTTATGCTGCAATTGTTTTAAGGATTTGTTGAGGTATTTCATGACCAAGACAATAGATATGGGGACATGGGATCACCCTGTCTCAGTCCTTTCTTTTCCATAAACTTTGGAGTGATTCCACCATTTATATGGAATAGCTCACAGTAGTCACACACTCCATGATCCACCGAACAAATTTCCCAGCAAATCCAAATTCTAGCAGAACAACTTTAAGGAAGTCTCATTCCACTAAGTCATATGACTTCCTTATATCAATTTTGATAATACATCTAGGAGAGATTCTCTTTTGTGTATAACATTTGACAAGCTCATGTGCCACAATGACATTATCTAAGATACTCTTTCGTGCTATAAATGTTGATGGTGAAGCTACAACTATTTGATCTACTACCATTTGAGTCTGTTAGTGAGAATTCTTGCTATAAGCTTATATAAAGTTGTACAACATGCTATGGAACTGTATTCCTTCACATAAGTAGGATTTGTCACCTTTGCCACTAGGGTAAGAGTAGTGCAATTGGCCTCTCTTAGCATTTTCCCATATTCAAAGAATTGTAAGATAGCTACACTTACTTCCTTCCCTATTACATTCAAGTATTCTTTAAAAAATTTTGTATTGAATCAATCCACCCCTGGAACCTTATCATTTGGTAGCTCTCTCAGTGCCTGAAGAATATCCAACCTGGTGACAGGTTGAATCAACAACTTTTGTTGATCCCTCTGCAAGTAAGGACCATCCTTGGCAATGTGAGTGTTTAAATAGGGTAGTTCTTGTGCTCTGCTTCCCATCATCTTTTGAAAGAATGATATGAATTCATACCGCACCTGCTTAGGATATGTTAGTTTTACACTATGCTCATTGCACATAGTTTAATGTTGTTCCTGGAATGCCTAGATTTGAATTGAGCATAGAAGAACTTAGAGTTTGAATCACCATGTGTGATCCAAACAGCTTTGGACTTCTGTCTAAGGACTCTCTCCTGAATTGTGGCCCATTTCTCCAATTCCAGCATTAACACTTTCTCTTCCATAAACAAATGAGCATTATATAGGTTTGCTTCCAGTTCTTCCTGAGTATCTTTAAGTTTGCTTGCAGGTCCCCAATTTATTTATCCAGCTTGTTCATCTCTTGGTTCATCTGCTTCACAGCAAGTTTTTTTTGCTTTAACTTCTTACATACTCCATACATAGCATGCCCAGTTACATTGGATTCCCATACAGATTGCACCACTTCTTTGAATGATTGTTGATGTAATAGAACATTGAGGAGTCTGAATGGCTTTGGGAGCTGTCGTCTGACAGTACTAGTAGTAAGTAGTATAGGAGAGTGGTCTAAACAACCAGGGTTGAAATAATGAGCTTCTATACTACTATACATGCTAATCCATCGGGCATTGCCAAATGCTCAGTCTATCAAGCTATAGATCTTGTCTCCAGGATCGCTCTTGTTACACCAAGAGTACTGGAATCCCTTTCTTCTGATTTGACCAAGCCCAACCTCATCCACACAGTCTTGGAAATCTTGTGTTTCAATCTGTTGAACTGGTGCTTCATTAACTCTATCATTAATATATAATATGGTGTTAAAATCACCAAGAATGATCCAAGGGTCTTCCATCATACTATTGGTTGATCTCGTTTGTCTCCTGATATCTTTCCTTCCATCTATGGTGTTGTATCCATATACAAAAGTTGCATAGCATGAAAATTGAGAGTCCTTATCTTTTACCTTACAGTGCACAATCTGAGGCTTTGAAAACTGGATATCAACTTCCACCTGATGCAGTTTCTAGCAGACCCATATTCTTCCATTTGGGCAGCCTACATAATCACAGTAAACCTGCCACTCTGCCCCCTAACTTCCTTTGAATCTTGCCTGTTCTTCTAGCCTTAACTTTTGTCTCAAGGCAGCCCAAAAGAGCCACTTTATTCGTAAGCAGAAAGGATTTGAATTCCTTTTGCTTAAAGGGCTTATTCAGCCCTCTAATGTTCCATGATCCAAAGATCATGGAGGCTGCTTGGTTGGACTAGTGCCCCTTACCACTTTGTTAGTGGTAACCTCTGCTTGTGTTCTCAAACAACTGAATTGATTCCTTCTGAGCATGAGTTCCAGTTCATCAATTCCCTGGTGTTTATCAGTAGTTATTGGCATTGCTTTCTTTCCCCTGTCAATCTGCTTCCTCTGTTGTTGCCCATCCCCTTTAGCTTCTTGTTCATTCTAAGGATGCTCCTTACTAGTTTCTTGCTCAATTACTTGAGCATTAGTCTGATTATCCCCTGTTTGATTAGGGACATCTTTAGCTTTCCATTCCAACTTCTTTTGTTTCTTTTGTTATTTTGTTGAGGTTGTTTAGGTTCTGTTGGTCCCTCGTTGCATTTCCCTGTGATTGTAACGACCTGACCGGTCGTTTTGAGCTTTTGTACTTTGAACGCCAGTTCTCGGGCATGGCTTTCCCCGTGTAATGTATTATGACTTATGTGAACCGTTCGTTTTGATTTTTCAGGGTAATCGGAATGAATTTGGAAGAACAGTTCTCAGTTTGAAGCTTGAAATTTGAAAGGTTTGACCAATATTTGACTTGCTTGTATACGATCTCGGATCGGAATTTTTATGATTTGGTTAGCTTCGTTAGGTGATTGGGACTTAGGAGCGTGATTGGAATGCATTTTGGAAGTCCGTGGAGGATTTAGGCTTGAATTGACGAAATTGAGATTTTGGCGATTTTCGGTTGGTAGGCGAGATTTTGATATGAGGGTCGGAATGGAATTCCGAGAGTGGCAGTATCTTCGTTGTGTCATTTGGGATGTGTGTGCGAAATTTCAGGTCATTCGGATGTGGTTTGGTCCGGTTTTTGATCAAAAGCAAAATTCGAAAGATTTTAGAAAGTTTGGCTTGAATCCGATGTGTTTTGGGTGATTTGATGTTGTTTGAGGTGTTTTAATGATTGGAACAAGTTTGAATAAGGTATTAGGATATGTTGGTGCTGTTGGTCGAGGTCTCGGGGGCCTCGGGGTGATTTCGGATGGTTAACGGAGAAGTTGGATTTTTGTTGCAGTTGCTGAATTTGCTGTTTCTGATATTTTCGCACCTGCGGATTGGTGACCGCAGGTGCGGCACCGCACGTGCGGGGGGAGGAGCCGCAGAAGCGGATTTTTGAGAGCTTTCCAGGAACCGTAGATGCGGTGTGGGACCGCACCTGCGGAGTCGCAGGTGCGGATGGCTAAGCGCAGAAGCGTCTTGGGCTTTTAAGTGAAAGACCGCAGAAGCGGCAGTTTGGCCGCATATGCGGTACCGCAGAAGCGGTTAAGGGATCGCAGATGCGAAAATCCCTGGTCAGAAGGTATATATTGTCTTCTTCGCGAAATTTTGCTAAGTTCATCATTTTTGAAGACGGGAAAGAGGCTAAGGCATAGGATTCCAAGGGGAATCAAAGGATATCAGTTGGGTAAGTTCCCTAAGCTTATTTATTTGGGTTTAAGATCATTTTTTTTCATTGTTTAATCATGGTTTTAGTGGAGATTAAGGAAGAAAAATTGGGGATTAGGGCTTGAGTTTAAGAGGCCTTTGAATGAGGATTTGAGGGGTGATTTGGACTCCGATTTTAGTATTCTTGATATGTATGAACTCGTGGGGAGATGAGGAATCTATTGACATAAAAATTTCTGAGTTTCGAGACGTGGGCCCGGGGGTCGGGTTTTGGTAATTTCGAGATATGTGCCCTTTATTGATTGTTTTCGCTTGGGCTTTGTTCCCTTAGCATATTTTGATGCCCTCATTCTGATTGTGGCTAGATTTGGAGCATCCGGAGGTCGATTCGTGCGGGCAAAGGCATCGCGGGCTAGAGTTTGGACCGGATCGAGGTGAGTAATGGTTGTAAATGATGTCCTGAGGGTTTGAAACCCCGGATTGCACATCGTAGTGCTATATTGAGGTGAGGCACACGCTTGATAACGAGCGTGGGGTCGTGCACTATTGGGGATTGTGACTCTGGGTCCGTCCCGTACGACTATTAAGTCGCGTATTTGATTTGAAATCTTATGATATTCCATATTTTTAGAGATTGATATTATGTTTTGGGTTGTATGCCATGTTTGGGGCCTTGTGCCGACCTGTTGAGACCCTTAGGGGCATTTTTACTAATCTTCCTCACTCTATTTGTTTGAAAACATATCCTCAGTCATGTTTTACCTATTTATTGTTTAAATCTGTTTTATCACTCTACTTCTTAAAATGTGAAAACCGTTTTAGGCTGAGTTCCCTATTTTATTGATGGTCCGAGTGATTGTGAAGTTGATGACTGAGGTAGACCGAGGGTCTGATTGTGAGGTTAATGACTGAGAGAGGCCGAGGGCCTGGTTGTGAGGATTATATACTTATGGATCGGGCTGCATGCAGCAGCAATATATATATATATATATATATATATATATATGTACATGGTAGTCGGTCGTCGCGACGCCGACGACGCGTACTAGTACGTGTCGTTGTACGTGTAGGTACGCCCGTCGAC
>NW_017672804.1:72744-113903 GCF_001879085.1 Nicotiana attenuata | reverse complement strand
GGAAGGCCATAAAATTCTTAGGCAGCGGGCAGTTTCAGATAATTAGAGAAATGAGCTTCAGATGATTAGGGAAAGGATCTTCAGATGATTAATGAAACGGTATTGCTAGTTGGAGGTAATTTGACGAGGGTTTATGTTTCAGAAAAAGGCAATGTGATTAAGTTGATGGTACTTCATTAGTATTGCGGCACTTTCTTGCTGGATCGACTGCTGCTATTCGGGTTGCTTTGTGGTACATAAGAATCTTAGAGTATCTCTCGTGGAATGACTGGGATCAGGTGAGATGATTCGTGTGCTATATGGGGTTGGAGACTGGAAGTTCTCATATTTAGGTTACGTTGTGATTTTGGATCGTGTGTATCGGCACTGTGTAGTGACTATCGGGTTATGGAGACCCGAGTGGATCTTTTACAGCTTGGTATGTCAGATTTTGGATGTGATGTTGGGTGCAGACTGGTTGTCTCCGTGTTGTGTTATTCTGGACTATTGTGCTAAGGCGGCGCTGTTGGCTATACCGAGAATGCCACGGATAAAGTGGCGAGGTTCGACGGATTATGTTCTTAGTAGGGTGGTGGTATATTTCGAAGACCCAGCGGATGGCTGGGAAGGATTGTTTTTCCTATTTGGGCTTTCGTGATGGATGTCAGTGTAGAAGCTCCTCATATTGATCCAGTTCCGGTGGTGAGGGACTTTTTGGATGTGTTTCTTGTGGTCGGGCATGTCACCAGGAAAGGTAGTTGATTTCGGTATTGATTTGATGCCGGGGCACCGTATCGTATGGCACTGGCAGAGTTAAAGGAGTTGAGGGAGCAGTTCCAGGGTTTCCTTGATAAGGGGTCTGTTGGCAGGCCAATGTGGATGTGTGTTCTAACTTGAGTCGACTTGGTTGGCTCCGAGTTGTATTGCTGAGGGGTGTGTGATTCGATTGTTATTGAGCCTATTAGTGTTCTTAGGAGATATATGAGTTACCTTTCCGTGTTGTGGGGAATTTGGATTTGTTGGTTATAGGCACATGTGGTGCGGTGTTATTGGGGTCTCTCAGTGGGGCGAGCGGGAGGAGTATTGGATGTTGCCCGGTGAATGGCGTATCGGTTATGTCCTTTCGGGTTGTGTGGTGTTAGGTATTTGCTTCACCGTGGGGATGATGATTTTGTTTTGGTTCCAGACATCAAATTGCGTGTGGTTGTCTATTTCGAGCATGGGGAGCTTGAGGTTCAACTCTTTCAATTGAGTCATTTTCATGATTTGAGTATGTTCGGATTCTTGCTTATTGGTGCGCGTATTGCGCAAGTTGTGACTTTAGTCTGTATTGAGGTGTCATGTCACCAGAGTAGTTGTGTTGGAATTAGATAAGGTCGTTGGGATCTTTGATGAATACAACGGATTCGATTTCAGCATGTTGGAAGGATAATATCGAGGTTCGGCTCGGAAATTTGCTATGGTCTTTGCCAAAGGAGAAGTGGCTTCATGAATGGTTGATCTAAGAACTGGTTATGGCTTACTACGTGTTTTATTCATCATTGGCAGTATATGAAAGCATTGGAATGAGACTTTAGTTGATAAGAGGTTTTCTACCGGTATTCGGTTTTCTGTGCAGCTGCTGTGATTAGAAGTTATCGCTACAAGTGTTTGAGTTGGGTGGTATATCATGTAATTGCACCTGAGGTTGCAGGTATGGGGTATTACAGCTGGTTCGGGCTTATTCAGAGTATAGATATGAGATTCTGATCTTGTGGATCATTTCGGAAGTGGAAATGTGGTTCTATGGTTTATGGGTTAGATTGGATTGTGGAATTGCAGTTTCTATGTGTTATCGGACCTATATGAGATAGGGTGACGTGGGATCACCCCCGGGTATGTGCATGGTAAGGTTATTCAACAATTGGTCGGTTTTTGGAACAACTCTGGACACGTTCGAGGACGAACATATGTTTAAGTGGGGGAGGATGTAACGACCCGACCGGTCATTTTGAGCTTTTGTACTTTGATCTCCAGTTCTCGGGCATGGCTTGCCCCGTGTAATGTATTATGACTTATGTGAACCGTTGGTTTTGATTTTTCAGGATAATCAGAATGAATTTGGAAGGACAGTTCTCAGTTTGAAGCTTGAAATTTGAAAGGTTTGACCAATATTTGACTTGCTTGTATACGATCTCGGATCGGAATTTTTATGATTTGGTTAGCCCCGTTAGGTGATTTGGGACTTAAGAGCGTGATCGGAATGCATTTTGGAAGTCCGTGGAGGGTTTAGGCTTGAATTGGCGAAATTGAGATTTTGGCGATTTCCGGTTGGTAGGCGAGATTTTGATATGAGGGTTGGAATGGAATTCCGAGAGTGGCAGTAGCTTCATTTGTCATTTGCGATGTGTGTGCAAAATTTCAGGTCATTCGGATGTGGTTTGGTCGGGTTTTTGATCAAAAGCGAAACTCGGAAGATTTTAGAAAGTTTGGCTTGAATCCAATGTGTTTTGGGTGATTTGATGTTGTTTGACGTGTTTTGATGATTGGAACAAGTTTGAATAAGGTATTAGGATATGTTGGTGCTGTTGGTCGAGGTCCCGGGGGCCTCGGGGTGATTTCGGATGGTTAACGGAGAAGTTGGATTTTTGTTGTAGCTGCTGAATTTGCTATTTCTGATATTTTCGCACCTGCGTATTGGTGACCGCAGGTGCGGTGCCCCACGTGCGGGGGGAGGAGCCGCAGAAGCGTATTTTTGAGAGATTTCCAGGAACCGCAGATGCGGTGTGGGATCGCACCTGCGGAGTCGCAGGTGCGGATGGCTAAGCGCAGAAGCGACTTGGTCTTTTAAGTGAAAGACCGTAGAAGCGGCGGTTTGGCCGCATATGCGGTACCACAGAAGCAGTTAAGGGATCGCAGATGCGAAAATCCCGGGTTAGAAGGTATATATTGTCTTCTTCGCGAAATTTTGCTAAGTTCATCATTTTTTAAGACGGGAAAGAGGCTAAGGCATAGGATTCTAAGGGGAATCATAGGATATCAGTTAGGTAAGTTCCCTAAGCTTATTTATTTGGGTTTAAGATCATTTTTTTCCATTGTTTAATCATGGTTTTAGTGGAGATTAAGGAAGAAAAATTGGGGATTAGGGCTTGAGTTTAAGAGGCCTTTGAATGAGGATTTGAGGGGTGATTTGGACTCCGATTTTAGTATTCTTGATATGTATGAACTCGTAGGGAGAAGAGGAATCTATTGACGTGAAAATTTTTGAGTTTCGAGATGTGGGCCCGGGGGTCGAGTTTTGGTAATTTCGAGATATGTGCCCTTTATTGATTGTTTTCGCTTGGGCTTTGTTCCCTTAGCATATTTTGATGCCCTCGTTCTGATTGTTGCTAGATTTGGAGCATCCGGAGGTCGATTCATGCGGGCAAAGGCATCGCGGGCTAGAGTTTGGACCGGATCGAGGTGAGTAATGGTTGCAAATGATGTTCTGAGGGTTTGAAACTCCGGATTGCACATCGTAGTGCTATATTGAGGTGAGGCACACGCTTGATGACGAGCGTGGGTCGTGCACTATTGGGGATTGTGACTGGGTCCGTCCCGTACGACTGTTAAGTCGCGTATTTGATTTGAAATCTTATGATATTCCATATTTTTAGAGATTGATATTATATTTTGGGTTGTATGCCATGTTTGGGGCCTTGTGCCGACCTGTTGAGACCCTTAGGTGCATTTTTACTAATCTTCCTCACTCTATTTGTTTGAAAACATATCCTCTGTCATGTTTTACTTGTTTATTGTTTAAATCTGTTTTATCACTTTACTTCTTAAAATGTGAAAACCGTTTGGGCTGAGTTCCCTATTTTATTGATAGTCCGAGTGATTGTGAAGTTGATGACTGAGGTAGACCGAGGGTCTGATTGTGAGGTTAATGACTGAGAGAGACCGAGGGCCTGATTGTGAGGATTATATACTTATGGATCGGGCTGTACGCCGCAGAAATATATATATATATATATATATATATATATATATATGTTTACGGATAGGGCTGCACGCCGCAGCGATACATTGGATTGGGCTGCACGCTGCACCGATATAGCGCTTGGGCTGTAGGAGCCTCTCCGGAGTCTGCACACCCCCAGTGAGCGCAGTCGACTATATATATGGACCGGGTTGCATGCCGCAGCGATATATGGATCGGGCTGCACGCCGTTGCGGTTACTATATGGTACCTATTGAGTGTGAGTGCTGAGTGTGAGCGCTGATTGGCAAGAGTTGAGTCACGAGTGACTAAGAGGCTTGCCCGAGGGACTATTATAGATATATACATGTACAAGAGTGGTGTTTTGCCTGAGGGGCTAGTTATGAATTACTGTTTTCACTCCTCTTTAAAGTGAGTCTCCATTGAACATGGGATTTAAATTACTGATGTCACTCATCTTTAGACCGAGCCTCTATTGAAAATGTTGAACAAATATTTTAAATAATCTTTCATTTAAACTGAAGTTTTTAAGCCACGAAAAGAATTGTGTATTTGTGCCCGAGGGGCGGATTTCTGTACTTATCTGCACTAGTTGTTCTGTATTCATTTGCGTAACTATTGAAAAAGTCATTTTCAAAGAAGTTAAAACTGAGCTAAGATGTTTTAAGGGATTTTACAGCTTTATTGCTTTCTTTCTGGTTTTTGAACTGCTTCTATACAGCATGTTGATGCACTTTTCGTGATTTCTTATCACTCAGTCTTTATTTATGATTATTACTCACTGAGTTGGAAGTACTCACTTTACTTCCTGCACATTGTGTGCAGATTTAGGTATTTTCTGAACCCGGTAGCGGGTATTGGTTGATCGGAGGCAGATTCATCGGAGTTTAGCAAGGTAGCTGCCGGCGTTCGCAGCACTGCTTTTCTCCCTCTTTATTCTATCAGTCTGTACTTAGTACATTTCAGACTTTGTCAGTTGTATTTAGACCTTAGTAGATGCTCATGACTAGTGACACCCCGGTTTGGGCTGTGTTTGGGATGTACTTCCGCATTGTGATGAAATTATCTGCTACTTAGTGCTATAAAATCATGTTTTAGCCTGTTTTACTGTTGTTTAGCTGTTTAACTTCGAATTGGGAATGTGTCGGCTGGCCTTGTCTTCACTAGAGGCGCCATCACGACCGGGTATGGGTTTAGGGTCGTGACAGTGATATGCCCTACTTTCATGCAATCTTGACAATACATGGGCTTCCATTCATACTCAATAGATTGTGAGTAGTACTTTCCATTAGGTAGTTCAAGGGAGATTGAATCAGGCAAAGGCTGGGATATATCCATCTCGATCAATATCCTAGCATAAGCAATCATTTTCTCTTGAGCAGTTAGCTTATCAGTACATATAGGGTTCCCAAGATAGCTTGCTATTCTACCCAAATTGCCAAGGTCCCAGAACTGAATTGGCAGATTTGGAAACATAACCCACATAGGAACAATTTGAGTAGATTCCTTATTCATTTGAAACTCTGGATCCCACTGTTTAAGAATAAACGGCCTATAATTGAACGTGCATGGTCCTTGTTAAGAATCGCTGCTTTATCTTCCTCATTCTCAAATTTGAAAATGAAATATCCATTATTATGAAGAAATACCTGAGGTGTATTGACGAAATTTCAGACTCCATAGACGAATTTCAGCATTTTCTTGAAGGTAGGGTTACCGCCAATAACATAACCAGTTAATGCTAGGCTCCACTTCTGATTCTGGTCAGCTTTCTCTGAGGATTTAGCTTGACTACTTTCACTCCATCTTTAATTACAGGTGGGAAGTAATCAAGCTTCAATACCGTATGTTGTTTTTTATTTCCTTTAACTACTTCAGTCATTGTAGGCTTAACTCCACTAGATGTGGCAGAGAAAGTCAATTTTCTCGCCGTATTCGTAGCCCTTGCATCAGGCTCCGGAGGAGTTTCTGCAATGTCCGATTTTGGGGCCTATTTGTAGCACTCTAGGAGCACTCCCCATTCCTAGAAGCCAATGGACTAATTGAATCGGAGCTAAGGTCTGGGGAACGCCTGACTCTGGTATTATCTGCCTAGAGTCCAGCGCCGGAGCTTTGGGCAAGATCGGCGCCGGACCCGGTTGTTTCTTCTTCCTCGTCATGTCAGATTGGGCGCACATTAGTAAACCCTAACATAACATGCGCCGAGAGAAAACTAGATAGAATAATACTGCCAATTTAACTAGGACATTACTGTCATTAAAATCTGGGAAAATGACATTGTATAGCCGCTCTCAAAATAATAGCCGCAAAAATGTGTATTTTTGGTATATATACAGATTCTATATGTTATATACAAAATTCATACAGTTTTTATACATCTTTTCGGCTACCGAATGTAAATAGTTTCTGGCGCGGGCTAAAAGTGAAAAAAGCCCTTTAAATCTCGTGCATTTGTAGCAAGCAATGCGTACACCTTAGGAGGTACTCACCCCGTTTCAGTTTATGTTATATAGCTTTAATTGACAGGGAGTTTAAGACGAAATTATGTAACCGTTAAAATTTATGATTTTAAATATGCTATGATATTTGTGGTTGTAAATTTTTTGAAACTTGTGGCATTACTATAATAATTGTGTGGAAAAACGCATTAATGATAAAATAAAAATATAAAATTAATTATTTTCAACAATAACAATATGTCATTCTTATTGCATCGGATTAAAACGAAAATTATCTTTCTGGAATAGATGGTGTTTTAGTTAAGAATTTTGAAGAACAGGTCTGGTCGTTTGGTTAATTGGTTCATGTATAGAGGTCCTTGCATTTGAAGTTTAAAACTTTGGCAATTTAATCATTTGAAACTTTCATTACGTGACTTGGTGACAGTGAATTTATCTAAATTTGGATATTAGAGAATATTTATGTCTTCCAAAGATGTGTTGAACATGAAGTTAGTGAGGTACATGCATGGTCTAAGTTTTATGCAAAAGAAATACTCGTGTCCTTACTATTGATGTATGGGCCGGAAGATCCAGTTCGAATCAGATTCAGAGGCCCAGTACATAAGGAGGCTCATAAATTATTGGGTGAAAATAACACAGGCTAGCCAGTTTTCGAACTGGTAATTAAAACATAGCCAGTATTTGCAAAGTCATTGAAAAATAGCCATTATTTTGCTGCAATACGGAAAGTTCCAGCATAATATGCTGGAGATTGGTGCAGCTGTGTATGAACTTCCAGCATAATAACTCCAACACACAGAAAGTTCCAGCATAATATACTTGATATTGGAGCACCTGTGTATGAACTTTCAGCATATTATGTTGGACCCGTATATTATGTTGGGCCTCCAATATATTATGCTGGAATATTTTTCCGATTTTGAATAGTGTTTTCGTTCAGATTTATCTTTACATGAAAAATGGCTAAATTTCTATTACTTTTGAAACTGTGGCTATTTTTAAATTACTATTTGTAAATCTGGCTATTTTTTAATTTCACCCGATTATTGGATTGGAGCAAAAAGTTATAGAAATAGGACACACAAATAGCAAAGTGGATTGTCTTGAACAAATTTTGTCCTCACTTGCCGCATGGACATAACTTCAAGTTTAACAAGTATTTCTCCTCGCTTACCTCATGAGCATAATTTTTAAATTTTGACCTTGAAATTTATCCCATGGGAAAAGCGGGGGTTAAAAGTTAAAAATTACCCACAAAAAATATCATATTCTACAATTTTTTTGGTTTAGGAGGGCATTCAAATGTGGGGGAAATGCACAGTTAGCCACTAATTAGAGATGTCTTTACTCTTTAGCCACTGTTTAAAATGTATTTACTCTTTAGCCAGTGCTTAATATATTTTACCCGCGCGGACGAAAATGCCCCTCTGCTAGACACGAGTGTTGTGCAAATATTAAGGACATGGTGTCCTTAACTTCATGAATGTTGTATAAATATTAAGGACAAAGTGTCCTGTATTTGCACCTTCCGTTGTTAAACTTTAGGACATCATGTATTTAACTTCATATGTGCAGTGTAAATGTTAAGGACATGGCGTCCTTAACTTCATGTGTGCAATGTAAATGTTAAGGACACAATATCCTTAACTTGTATTTGCACCTTCTGTTGTTAAACTTTAGGACCTCATGTCCTTAACTTCATATGTGCAGTGTAAATGTTAAGAACATGGTGTCCTTAACTTCATATGTGCAGTGTAAATATTAAAGGACATAGTGTCCTTAACTTTATGAGTAATGTGTAAATATTATGGACATGGTGTCCTTAACTTCATGAATACTGTGTAAATATTAAGGACAAAGTGTCCTGTATTTGCACCTTCCGTTGTTAAACTTTAGGACATCATGTCCTTAACTTCATATGTGTAGTGTAAATGTTAAGGACATGGCGTCCTTAACTTAAATGTACGCAAGGTAAATGTTAAGAATACCATGTCCTTAATATTTACACAACACTCATGAAGAAAGGATAAAAAGGTCTTTTCGTTTTAATTTTAATAAAGTAGTGACTATTTTTGCTCAGCATTAAAAGTACTGGATAAAAATTAAATACCACGTTAAAAAGTGGCTATCCATGCCGTTTCTACTCCAAATGTTCTACAACCAGTTCAGTTTCTATTTTTTCGGTAGAAAAACCCGCAATCTTTTCAAAATAGTTCTTCCAACAGGCATGATTTCCTTTTTGCTTTAACATTTGATCTAGCAAATGTCCAGTATTTGTAAAAGCTTATTCGCACTTGGTTTTATACCAAAATTATGCTAATTTACTATAACTATATTATTCACTAATATTTATTTATTAATAAGTGTATAAAAAAAATATATCACGTATTTATTGATTTAATTTAAATACCGAGTGCAAGTTAAGTCTTATTATCACTACATCCTGCATGCATCATCAAACAATTTGACCACTATAACTAGTGAAATTAAGTTTCCAGCAGAAATTTAATACTACTTAGGTTTCACTGAATATTTCTTTTTCTAATTCTAATTCCTGATAAAGTTTAATCCATTTTGATACTCACATACATATTGAATATCTCTCAGATGATGTAAATGGAATCTGTCGAAAAAATGCTTGATGTTGTCACGACCCAATCCATTATAGGTCGTGATAGCGCCCAACACCGTCGTTAGGTTAGCCAACACTAATCAAACTAGTGGTTTCCCATTTAAATAAAATTATTAAGTGGACAACATGTCCTCACTTGTTAAAAGATTTAGAAATTTGCAAACGTAACATAATTAAACGGAAGCAAGTGAGTACAAATCGAAATCATGTAAACAAATCCAAAATCATAAGTCTACTAGTGTGTGTGCCAAGACCTGATGTCACAAGTATGTGGGCAATCTAGTAGAATATACAAAAGAATACTGTCCTACTATCCGAAAGGAAATAGACAGATAAAAATATAAGAAAGACTCCAGCTGCTGCAGAACGGCTTGGAAGGCAGCAGCTCACCGTGAAGTCTCGAGATGGGGATCAAATCTGCGCACCAGATTGGTAACCAGATGCACCTGCCTCAGATCCTGTACAATTAATTACAAAAATGTAGCGTGAGTACATAAATAATATGTACCCAGTAAGTATCTAGTCTAACCTCGAAGAAGTAGTGACGAGGGGTCGACTTCGACACTTACTAAAGGCCAACAATATGATAATATGAAATTCTAATTAAGCACAATAAAACTCAGAACGAGAATTAACTGAACAAGTCTTTACCATATTTAAGAACCCTAATCACTTCCTTCATTTAAAACATATGATCACACAAACAATGAATTTATACGAATTACAAAAGGGACTTCCAGTTCTATTATCACACACGAATTCCACCGAGGACGTTCGGCCCGATCCAATATAAATGTAAACTGTGCACTACCGAGGGTCGAACGGCACGAACCATAGATGCATCTATTAACCTGCCGAGGCGAACGACCTGCTCCCATGAGAGTAGTAGAAAGAATTACCCCGCCCGCGAAATATACTCGCGACGCGGTCAAATATAATTTATCAATAATCATAACCCTTTCTTGATTCTTTTCAACTTGAAGCTTTTAATTCCTTAAAACTCCTCAACTTAGTTCCATTTGATGCAATTAACAAATATAATCAAATAACGGTGTCCACAAAGCATGGTGTAAACCTGAAACTACCCGGACATAAACACGAATAGTAGCTACGTACAGACTCTCGTCACTTCGTGTGTACGTAGCCCCCACAAATAATAACACATTTTAATTAAGTTCACCTATGGGGTAAATTCCTTAAAAAAAAGACTTACCTCGTCTCAAAGCCTACTTCCAAATTCAAGAATGCGCTCAAACCCTCAAATCGGAGCCGAACAATCTAAAACTAATCAATATATGTTCAAAAGTTTATATTCTAACTATTTAAGTGATTACCCAACCCTAAATGTAAGGTTTCTAAAATTCACCCTCGGGCTCATATGCTCGGATTTTGGATATTTTCGAAGAAAGTTGTTACCCATAACGTTAGGAGATTTTCACTAGGTTTCATAATCAATTTTGTGGTAAAATCTCATTTTTATTGAAACCCTAGGTTTTCACCCAAACCCATGATTTTCACTAATTTAAATGTTATAATCTACCCATAAACTATGTATTTAACTCACATTATGTAGGAATTACTTACCTCAAATTGTTAGGTGAAATCCCCTCTCTAAGAGCTCCAAGAATCGCCCCAAAATAAAATAAATGAGCTTAAAAGATGTCTAAGTCCCGTATTAAATGAGGTTCTGCCTTATGTGATTTTTTCACCTGCAGTGCTCGATCCGCTTCTGCGGAACTCTTAGAGTCCAGCGTGGGCCGCTCTGCAGGCAGTAGACCACTTTTGGAGCCATCGAGCTGCTTCTGCGCCCAGCGCCGCACCTGCGCCCTCCCCTTTCGAACCTGCTCATTCGCGAGTGCGCACAAATCTCCGCACCTGCGGTCCCTTGCCAAATGCTCCAGAACCCCTTCTGCAGCCGATTCCTCGCACTACGAGCTCGCACCTGCGGCTGGCCAAGCGCAGGTGCAATTATGACATACCTGATGCTTTAGCTATTGCTCCAAATTCTCAACTTGGTCCGAGCCTCGTCCGATTGACACTCCAGGCCCCCGGGCCCCTCCCAAACATACCAACAAGTCTGTAATCATAAAACGGACTCGCTCGAACTCTCGGAACGCCTGAAACAACATTAAAACTAAGGATCACACCCCAAAACCAATTGAATCAAACTTAAGAACTTCAAGCTCTTCAATTTACTTCCAATGCACCGAAACGTACTTAAACTACTCAGAATGACACCAAATTTTGCGTGCAAGTCTTATATGACAGTACAGAACTACTCCCGGTCACAGAGTTCCGTTTGGACCTCAATATCACCAAAACCCGCTCCAAACCAATTTAAAGAACTTCTAAAACCTTCAAGAACCAACTTTCACTATTAGGCGCCAAAACGCTCCCGGGTTATCCAAAACCCGATCCGAATATACGCCCACATCCGAAATCATCATACGAACCTATTGGAACCGTGAAATCCCGATTCCGAGGTCGTTTACTAAAAATGTTGACCGAAGTCAAACTTGGCCTTTTAAGCTAACCTTAAGGAACCAAGTGTTCTAATTTCAACCAAACTCTTCCAAATCCAGAACTAACCATCCCCGCAAGTCATAAACCAGTAAAAGCAAGTACGGGAAGTCTTATTTAGGGGAACGAGGTTCTAGAAAGCTAAGCGGTCGGTCGGGTCGTTACATTCTTCACCTCTTTAACAAACATTCATCCTCGGACGAGTTTAGATTCATACCTGAAGTGCTGAGTAAGCGTGGATATCTGCTTCGCATGTCCTCCTTGGACTCCCAGGTCGCCTCCTCAACTGGTTGGCCCCTCCACTGAACCTTTACCGCGGAAATCCTCTTGGATCACAACTAGAGATCCTGTCTAGCAACAATGGCAACTGGCTCCTCCTCATAACCCAAGCTCTCATCTAGATGAATAGTACTGAAGTTTAACACATGCGACAAGTAGGCGTGATATCTCCGGAGCATAGACATGTGAAAAATCGGATGAACCCCTAATCGGCTGGGAGGTAAAGCAAGCTCATAAGCACCTCCCCAACTCGCCTCAGTACCTCAAATGGGCCTATAAACCTTTGCCTAAGCTTGCCCTTCTTCCCGAATCTCATAATGCCATTCATCGGCGAGACTTTCAAGAGAACCTTCTCACCTTTTATAAATGATACATCATGCACCTTCTGATACGCGTAACTCTTCTGTCTGGATTGTGCTGTGTGTAGTCACTCCTGAATCAACTTTACCTTTTCCAAGGCATCCTTCACCAAATCAGTACCATATAACTTAGCCTCTCCGGGCTTAAAACACCTGACGGGAGAACAACATCACCGACCATATAAAGCCTCAAATAGAACCATCTCGATGCTGGACTGATAACTATTGTTGTAAGCAAACTCTACCAAAGGCAAGACCTGATTCAACTGTCCCCCAAAGTCAATCACACATGCTTTGAGCATGTCCTCCAAAATTTGAACTATCTGCTTTGACTTCCCGTAGGTCTGTGGATGGAACGCAGTGCTAAGCTCCACACGGGTCCCCAATTTACTCTGTACAGCTCTCTATAAATGCGACGTGAACTGAGGGCCTCTATCAGCTATGATGGAAACAGGCACACCGTGCAACCAAAATATCTCCCGAATATAAATCTGGGCCAACCTCTCTGAAGTATAAGTAGTTGCAACTGGAATGAAGTGTGCTGACTTGGTCAACCTGTCAACTATAACCTAAACTGCATCGAACTTCCGCAAGGTCCGCGGCAACCCAACTACGAAGTCCATAGCAATGCATTCCCATTTCCACTCTAGTATAGTCATCTGCTGGAGTAAGCCACCTGGCCTCTGGTGCTCACACTTAACTTGCTGGCAATTTAGGCACCTAGCTACATACTCAACTATGTCTTTACTCATCCGTTGCCACCAATAATGCTGTCTCAGGTCCCGATACATCTTTATAGCACCTGGATGAATGGAATATTAAAAACTGTGTGCCTCCTCTAGAATCCTCTCCCTCAAGCCATCGACATTAGGAACACATAGACGACCCTTGAGTCACAGGACACCATCCTCGCCAATAAAAACCTCCTTGGCACTACCTTGTAGTACCGTCTCTCTGAGAATTGCCAAGTGCGGATCATCAAACTGTCGAGCCTTGATCTGCTCCAATAGTGAACACTGGGCAACAACACTTGCAAGAACTCGACTGGGCTCTGAAATATCCAACTTCACAAGTCTGTTAGCCAAGGACTGAATGTCCAAAGCTAGTGGCCTCTCCTCTACTGAAATGAATGCCAAACTACCCATACTCTCTGCCTTCCTGCTCAAGGCATCCGCGACTACATTTGCCTTGCCTAGATGATAAAGAATGGTGATGTCATAATCCTTCAGTAACTCAAGCCATCTACGCTGCCTCAAATTGAGATCCCTTTGCTTGAACAAGTGATGGAAACTGCGATGATCAGTGTAAACCTCACAAGGAACCCCATAAAGATAATGCCTCCAGATCTTAAGAGCATGAACAATTGTGGCCAACTCCAAATCGTGCACAGGATAATTCTTCTCACGGGGCTTCAGCTGACGTGAAGCATATGCAATAACTCGCCCCTCCTGTATCAATACACAACCCAAGCCAATGCGTGAGGCGTCGCAACACACAGTATACATCCCCGAACCGGAAGGCAACACTAGAATTGGTGTTGTAGTCAAGACCGTCTTGGGCTTCTGAAAGCTCGCCTCATAATCATCGGTCCAACGAAACAGAGCACCATTCTGGGTCAATCTAGTCAAAGGTGCTGCAATGGATGAGAAGCCCTCCACAAATCAGTGATAATAACCTGCTAGCCCCAAGAAACTTCTGATCTCAGTCGCCAAAGTAGGACGAGTCCAACTCTAAACTGCCTCAATCTTCTTGGGATCCACCTTAATACCCTTGCCTGATACAACATGCCCCAAGAATGCCACGGAATCTAACCAAAACTCACATCTGGACAACTTAGCATACGACTTCTGTTCCCTCAAGGTCTGAAGCACCACTCCCAAATGCTGCTCGTGCTCCCCAAGGATACGTGAGTAGATCAATATGTCATCAATGAAGACAATGACAAACGAATCAATATAAGGCTTGAACACCCTGTTCATCAAATCCATAAATGTTGCTGGGGCATTAGTCAAGCCGAAGGATATCACTAGAAACTCATAATGGCCATATCTAGTACGGAAAGCAGTCTTCGGAACATCCGAGTCTTGATGCTTTAACTCACGGTACCCTAACCTCAAGTCGATCTTAGAGAACACCCTAGGACCCTACAACTGGTCAAACAAATCACTGATACGCGACAACGGGTACTTGTTCTTGATGGTAACTTTGTTCAATTGGCGGTAATCAGTGCACATCTACATAGTCCCATCTTTCTTCTTCACAAATAACACTAGTGCACCCCAAGGTGATACACTTGGTCTCACAAACTTCTTTGCTAACAAACCCCTTTCGGATCCATACAGTATGGTGGAATAGATATAGGCTGGGTACCTGGAGCCGAATCAATACAAATATCAATATCACGATCTGGTGGCATGCTGGGAAGGTCAGAAGGGAAAATATCGACAAATTCCCGGACTACTGGCACTGAATCAATCGTCAGAGACTCTGCAGTGGTGTCCCGAACATAAGCTAGATAAGCCAAACAACCCTTCTCAGCCATATGTCGAGCCTTCAGAAAAGAGATGACCAGACTAGATGTACTAACGAAGGAACCCTTCCACTCCAATCTCGGCAACTCTGGCATCGCTAAAGTAACAGTCTTGGCATGGCAATCAAGGATGGCGTTTTATGGGGATAACCAGTCCATGCCCAGGATGACCTCAAAATCGGTCATATCAAGTAACAAAAGGTCCGCTCTAGTCTCGTAACCACAGAATGTGACCACACATGTAATGACCCGACCGGTCATTTTAGGAATTAACGCCCCAATCGCCTATTAACTGCATTTCCCGTGTTTGTTTCTGCTATTGTGAGTTGCCGGGAGGATTCGTTTTGTGTTTCGGAGTGTTTTGGGACACTTAGTCCCTAAATGAGAGTTTTAGCCTTAGAATTTGGATCGTAGTCAGATCAGTGTAAAGACGGCCTCGGAATGGAATTCCGTTGGTTCTATTAGCTCCGTTGGGTGATTTCGGGCTTAGGGGCGTGTTCGGATTGTATTTTGGAGGTCCATAGCTTAATTAGGCTTGAAATGCTGAAAGTCGAATTTTTGAAGCTTCCGGTTCGATAATGAGATTTTGATATCGGGGTCGGAATGGAATTTCGGAAGTTGGAGTAGGTCCGTTGTGTCATTTGGGATGTGTGTTCAAAATTTCAGGTAATTCGGATGAGGTTTGATAGACTTTTTGATCAAAAGCGAAAATTTGAAGTTTTGAAATCCTTAGGCTTGAATTCGAGGGTGTTTTGATGATTCGATGTTGTTTGGAGTGTTCCGAAGATTGGTACAAGTTTGAATAGTGGTATATGACTTTTTTGTATTTTTGGTTGAGGTCCCGGGGGCCTTGGGATGATTTCGGAAGGTTGTTGGAAGAATCGGAAGTTGTTTGGAGCATCTTCAGCTTCTGATCTTCTATCATAACCGCACCTGCAGTTGGGACCGCAGTTGCTGAGCCGCAGAAGCGACGTTGGCATCGCAGAAGCGGAAAAGGGGAGGGCCGACAGGGGCCGTAGAAGTGGACGCTTCATCGCAGAAGCGGTGCGGAAGCTGGACTTTAATGAAAAGTCACAGGTGCGACTTGATCTATGTAGAAGCGGGACCGCAGTGCGGTCCCAGAGCCGCAGATGCGGTTCCACTTATCAGAAAATGGGCAGAAACGAGTGTTTAGTCTCAAACCTTAGAAATTTAATTTGGGAGCTCGGGATTGGCAATTTTGGGAGAGATTTTCACCTGGGTGTTTTGGGTAAGTAATTCTTACTCGGTTTTGATTAATTTCCACGAACCCATGCTTAAAATCATCTTTTAATTCAAATTTAGGGTGAAAATTTGGAGAAAAATTGGAAAAGTTCTTAGGCCTAATTTTGGAGTTCTGATCAAGACTTTGATGTCGGATTGGAGTAATTTCTGTAGATATGAACTCATGAGAGTGTGAGGATTCCGAATTATTCAATTTTTACCCGATTTCGAGACGTGGGCCCGAGAGGGGGGAGGGCTTTTTGGGCGATTTTTCCTAATTTCGCGTATTAGCTTCGAATATATTAGTTGAATTAGTTACTTGAAGTTATATTTACATTATGCAATTACTTTGAATAGATTTGGGCCATTTGTAGTTGGATACTCGTGGCAAGAACGTGGTATTGAGCTGGTTCGAGGTAAGTGGCTTGCCTAACCTTGTGTGGGGGAACTTAGGAATTAGTACTGTGATATATGAAATGCCTTGTACGTGAGCTGACGAGTGCTTACATGTGCTAATTGTTGAAAATACCATTTTCATTAAGTAATTATAATTTTGTTTTATTCAATGTTTTTACTAATTACAATTTAAGCCTACTGTTAGCTTAGGAAAGCATGTCTAAGTGACTTAACTACTTTACTTGCCCAAACTGTCTTATTTGAATTCTGTGCAGCATGCTAGGTAAGAAATACCTGTTTTACCTTGGTATAAATTTGATTTAATTGAATATTCTTCGTGTTGCTGCTGTGTGTTTATTTTGGGACTACGGGCGATATCCCGAGAGACCCCCCCTTGCCTGTTTTATTTGGGACTACGGATGTGGTATTCCGGGAGATCCCCCTGCATTTTTACATTGGAACTACGGGACTGCACCCGGTAGATTCCCCCAGTACTGAGTATTTACATTTAGGACTACGGATGTGGTATTCCGGGAGATCCCTTGTGCATTATGAGTTGGACTACGGGACGACACCTGGGAGATCCATTGGATATTTATATTTGGGACTACAGGGCGGTATCTTGGGAGATCCCCGGTTGTTATCTCTGTGTTAAGCTGTATTCCTTCTGTGATTATTTGTCTCTATTGTAGTTGTTGATGCTCTTATTACCCTGTGTTACTTTAATACTGCTTATTTTCCTTATATATTATTGTATATGACCGGTAGGGCCCTGACCTTCCTCGTCACTACTCGACCGAGGTTAGGCTTGGCACTTACTAGGTACCGCTGTGGTGTACTCATGCCCTTTCCTGCACATGTTTTTCGTGTGCAGATCGAGGTACTTCGACTCAGCCCTACTACCCTTGAGGCGAGGCGATTCTCCAGAGACTTTGAGGTATATCTGCCGCGTCCGCAGACCGAGGAGTCCCTTTCCATTCTCTCTTGTAGTGATAGCCCTTCTATCTTTTCTTTTGATTTAGATATTCTGGAGTTAGAGCATTTAGTCGTATTCATAGTTTGTGATTCATGGGATTCCGAGTTTTGGGAGTTGATCGGTTTTTTTTAGATCTTGTGTTGTATATTCCAAGCGGCATCTTAAACACTTTTATATTTGTTATCTTCGATTTTATATTAGTTTTTTCCCATTTGTTTCTTTTTTCACAAATTGTTAGGCTTACCTAGTCGTAAGGGCTAGGTGCCGTCATGACATGTTCATGGAGGGGGAACTTGGGTCGTGACAAGTTGGTATCAGAGCTCTAGGTTCATAGGAGTCATGAATCACAAGCCGGTTTATTAGAGTTTCGCGGATCGGTACGGAGACGTCTGTGCTTATCTACGAGAGGCTATGTATCTGTTAAGAAAAATTTCACTTTATTTTAATTCCTTTTCGTGCGAGATTTTTGGTATCAAAATTCTAAGCTTCTGTCTTCTATTCTCTCACAGATGGTGAGGACACGTACTACTAGGGGTGACCGGACATCCGCGGCCCCTGCGAGAGCCGTCAGAGGTCGGGGTCGGGGTAGAGGCTGAGGACGCGCACACGGTGCAGCCAGAGCATCCGTGCGAGCTGCTACCGAGGAGTCACCAGCAGTTCCAGCTGGAGCCCAGGCACTTGACACGCCTATTGCTACTACTACTCCAGCTCTCCAGGAGACTCATGCGCAGTTTATGAGTATGTACACCACTCTAACTCAGGCAGGGTTGCTTCCCCTTGCTGCAGCCACATCCCAGGCCGGGGAGGAGCACAGTCTCCCTCCGCCCGCACTCCTGAGCAGCGAATGCATGTTGAGCAGGTCCCAGAGATTATACCGGCACAGCCTGTAGCCCTAGCTCAGCCCAAGGAGATGGCAGTAGCTTCAAAGGAGAAGTAGAAGAGGCTTGAGAGGTTCAAGATGTATCGGCCTCCTACATTCAGTGGACTAGCATCAGATGATGCTCTGAGATTTCTAGAGGAGTCTACCGTAACCTCCGTACCATGGGTATATCAGGATCGAGTGCGGTTTTGTTCACTACCTTCTAGCTTCGAGAGCCGCCTATCCGTGGTGGCGTGCTTATGAGTTAGATAGTCCGGACGAGGCAACTTCCTTGACTTGGACTCAGTTTTTAGATATGTTCACGAGAGAGTATGTTCCCCAGAGCCTCAGGGACGCATGGCGCGCAGAGTTTGAGCATCTGCGCCAGGGTACTATGACTGTCTCGGAGTATGCTGCCCGTTTTACTGACTTGGCTAGACATGCCCCAGCTTTGGTTTCTACTGTTCGCGAGAAGGTTCACCGGTTTATTGAGGGGCTCATTCCCAGCATCAGGTCTAGTATGGCTCGGGATTTGGAGATGGATATTTCTTATCAGCAGGTAGTGAGCATTGCTAGGAGAGTAGAGGGTATGCATGCTCGGGACAGAGAGGAGAGGGAGGCCAAGAGGTCTCGAGAGTCGGGCCCTTATTTCTGGTGCCCGTGCCCCAACTTCAGCTCGTCATGGTAGGGGTTATATGAGTCGCCCCGTTCATTCATCTCTTCCAACAGCCAGTGGTATTCCAGCTCCTCCTAGACCCCAGGAGCCTTATTATGCACCTCCAGTATCTAGTGGGCCTCTTGCACGAGGTGCTTCCAGTGGTCAGTCTAGCAGACCTGGCTCGAGCCAGTCACAGCCACCACGCCCTCCCAGAGCTTGTTTTGAGTGTGGTGACACACGCCATGTGGTGAGGGATTGACCTAGACTTGGGAGGGGTGCACCTCCACAGACTTCCCAGCCACAGGCGCCCCGTAGGGTTCTCAGGCTATGA
Source organism: Nicotiana attenuata (assembly GCF_001879085.1). Lineage (NCBI taxonomy): Eukaryota > Viridiplantae > Streptophyta > Magnoliopsida > Solanales > Solanaceae > Nicotiana > Nicotiana attenuata. The sequence goes on along the minus strand of NW_017672804.1, from coordinate 94,719 downwards.
TCACAGCACCAATTGCTACCCCATCTGCTCAGCTAGCTAGAGGTGGAGGTCGGGGAGGTAGAGGTCGCCCTAGAGGGGGAGGCCAGGCCAGATACTATGCCCTTCCTGCCTGTACTGAGGCTGTCACCTCCTGTTTATGTTTCTACTCCTGTTGGAGATTCTCTTGTTGTGGACTGCGTTTATCGGTCGTGTTTGATTGCTCTTAGTGGTTTGGAGACCAGAGCCGATTTGTTATTGCTCAGCATGGTAGACTTTGATGTTATTCTGGGCATGGACTAGTTGTTTGCCCCATTATGCTATTCTTGATTGTCACGCAAAAACCGTGATGCTGGCTATGCTAGGTGTACCGTGAGTAGAGTGGAGGGGTACCTTAGATCATACTTCCAGTAGAGTTATTTCGTTCCTTAAGGCTCAACGTATGGTTGAGAAGGGGTGTGATGCGTATCTAGCTTATGTGAGAAATGTTAGTATTGATACCCCTACAGTTGATTTAGCCCTAATAGTTCGAGATTTCTCAGATGTGTTTCCAGCTGATCTTCCGGGCATGCCGCCGAATAGAGATATTGATTTTGGCATTGATCTATTGCCGGGCACTCAGCCCATTTCTATTACTCCGTACCGTACGGCTCCTCCTGAGTTGAAGGAGTTGAAGGAGCAGTTACAAGAATTGCTTGATAAGGGTTTCATTCGGCCTAGTGTATCACCTTGGGGTGCTCCTATATTGTTTGTGAAGAAGAAGGATGGTTCTATGCGTATGTGTATTGATTATCGCCAGTTGAACAGGGTTACAGTGAAGAACCGTTATCCTTTTCCTCGTATTGATGACCTGTTTGATCAGTTACAGGGTGCTCGTGTGTTTTCTAAGATTGACTTGCGTTCAGGATATCATCAGTGGAGCCATATATCCCGAAGACTGCCTTCAGGACTCGGTATGGTCATTACGAGTTCCTTGTTATGTCATTTGGGCTGACCAATGCCCCAACAGCCTTCATGCATTTGATGCACAGTGTATTCTGGCCATATCTCCACTCATTCGTCATTGTCTTTATTGATGACATTCTGGTATACTCCCGGAGTCGGGAAGATCATGAACAGCACCTGAGGATAGTGCTTTAGACTTTGAGGGAAAAGAAGTTATATGCTAAGTTCTCAAAATGTGAGTTTTGGTTGGATTCGGTGGCATTCTTGGGTCACGTGGTATCTAGTGAGGGGATAAAGGTGGATCCAAAGAAAGTGGAAGCAGTACAGAGTTTGCCCAGACCATCCTCAGCTATAGAGATCCGCAATTTTCTTGGCTTGGCGGGTTATTACCGTCGATTTTTGTTCAGGGATTTTCATCTATTATAGCACCTATGACCAGGCTGACCCAGAAGGGTGCTCCGTTCCAGTGGACGAAAGAGTGTGAGGAGAGCTTTTAGAAGCTCAAGATAGCTTTTGCTACAGCTCTAGTTTTGATATTGCCTACCGGTTCGGGGTTTTATACTATCTATTGTGATGCCTTGAAGGTTGGCCCTGGAGCGGTATTGATGCATGATAGTAGGGTGATTGCCTACCGTCCAGACAGTTGAAGGTACATGAGAAGAATTATCCTGTTCATGATCTCGAGTTAGCTGCTATTGTTCACGCCTTGAAGATCTGGTGTCACTATTTGTACGGTGTGCCACGTGAGATTTATATTGATTACCGGAGTTTGCAGCATCTGTTCAAGCAGAAGGACCTTAATTTGCGACAGATGAGGTGGTTAGAGCTGCTGAAGGACTATCATATCACTATCTTAAATCACCCGGGCAAGGCCAATGTGGTGGCCGATGCTTTGAGTCGCCGGGCGGAGAGTTTGGGGAGTTTGGCTTATCTACCAGCAGCGGAGAGGCCCATGGCGAAGGATGTTCAGGCCTTAGCCAGCCAGTATGTGAGATTGGATCTTTCGGAGCCTAGTCGGGTCCTTGCTTGTGTGGTTTCTTGGTCTTCCTTGTTTGATCGTATCCGGGAGCGTCAATTTGAGACAGCACTACTGGTGGAGGCGGATGAAGAAAGATATAGTTGGGTTTGTAGCTCGGTGCCTCAATTGTCAGCAGGTAAAGTATGAGCACCAGAGGCTGGGTGGGTTGCTTCAGCAGATAGAGATTCTGGAGTGGAAATGGGAGCGGATCACCATGGATTTCATAGTTGGGCTACCCCGGACTTTGAGGAAGTTCGATGCCATTTGGGTGATTTTGGATCGGCTTACCAAGTCCGCGCACTTCATTCCTATGTGTACCACCTATTCTTTGGAGCAGTTGGCGGAGATTTATATCTGGGAAATTGTCCGTCTTCATGGTATTCCAGTTTCCTTTATTTCAGATAGAACTACTCAGTTCACATCACGGTTCTGGAGGGCCGTACAGCATGAGTTGGGCACTCGGGTAGAGTTGAGCACATCATTTCATCCCCAGACGGACGCACAGTCCGAGCGCACTATTCATATTCTTGAGGATATGCTCCATGCGTGCGTGATGGAGTTTGGAGGTTCTTGGGATCAGTTCTTGCCACTGGTCGAGTTTGCTTACAACAACAGCTATCAGTCCAGCATTCAGATGGCACCGTATGAGGCTTTGTATGGTAGGCGGTGTAGAACCCCGGTGGGTTGGTTCGAGCCGGGCAAGGCTAGATTATTGGGCGCAGACTTGGTGCATGATGCTTTGGAGAAGGTTAAGGTGATTCACGATAGGCTCCGTACAGCCCAGTCTAGATAGAAGAGTTATGCGGACCGAAAGGTTTGTGATGTTTCCTATATGGTTGGAGAGCGGGTCTTGCAACAGGTTTCGCCTATGAAAGGCGTTATGAGATTTGGGAAGAAAGGGAAATTGAGTTTGAGGTTCATTGGGCCTTTTGAGATATTGCGGCATGTTGGGGAGGTTGCTTATGAGCTTGCCTTACCTCCCAGCTTAGCTGGAGTTCATCCGGTATTTCATGTTTCGATGCTCCGGAGGTATCACGGTGATCCGATGCACGTGTTGGATTTCAATTCAGTCCAGTTGGACAAGGATCTATATTACAATGAGGAGCTAGTGGCGATATTGGACGGGCAGGTTCAGAAGCTAAGGTCAAAGAACATTGCATCAATGAAGGTTCAGTGGCGGGGTCAGCCGGTCAAGGAGGCGACTTGGGAGACCGAGCAGGATATGCTCAGTCGTTACCCTCATCTTTTCACCACTTCAGGTATGTCTCTATACTCGTTCGAGGACGAACGAATGTTTTAAGAGGGGGAGGATGTAACGACCCGACCGGTTGTTTGAATAATTAACGCCCCGATCCCCTATTAACTGCATTCCCCGTGTTTTTTTTTTGCTATTGTGAGTTGCCGGGAGGATTCGTTTTGTGTTTCGGAGTGTCTTGGGACACTTAATCCCTAAATGAGAGTTTTAACCTTAGAATTTGGACCGTAGTCGGAGCAATGTGAAGACGGCCTCCGAATGGAATTTCGTTGGTTCCGTTAGCTCCGTTGGGTGATTTCGGGCTTAGGGGCGTGTTCGGATTGTGTTTTGGAGGTCCGTAGCTTAATTAGGCTTGAAATGCCGAAAGTCAAATTTTTGAAGCTTCCAGTTTGATAGAGATTTTGATATCGGGGTCGGAATGGAATTCGGAAGTTGGAGTAGGTCCGTTGTGTCATTTGGAACGTGTGTGCAAAATTTAGGGTAATTCGGATGAGGTTTGATAGACTTTTTGATCAAAAGCGGAAATTTGAAGTTTTGGAATCCTTAGGCTACAATCCGAGGGTGTTTTGATGATTCGATGTTGTTTTGAGTGTTTTGAAGGTTGGTACAAGTTTGAATAGTGGTATATGACTTGTTCGTATTTTTGGTTGAGGTCCCTGGGGCCTCGGGATGATTTCAGAAGGTTGTCGGAAGAATTGGAAGTTGTTTGGAGCAGCTTTAGCTGCTGATCTTCTGTCATAACCGCACATGCGGTTGGGGACGGCAGGTGCGGAGCCGCAGAAGCGACGTTGGCATTGCAGAAGCGGAAAAGGGGAGGGCCAGCAGGTCTAGGTACTTCGACTCAGCCCTACTACCCTTGAGGCGAGGCGATTCTCCAGAGACTTCGAGGTATATCTGCCGCGTCCGCAGACCGAGGAGTCCCTTTCCGTTCTCTTTTGTAGTGATAGCCCTTCTATCTTTTTTATGATTTAGATATTTCGGAGTTAGAGCATTTAGTCATATTCATAGCTTGTGACTATTGGGATTCCGGATTTTGGGAGTTGATCGTTTTTTTTTGAGATCTCGGGTTGTATATGCCAAGCGGCATCTTAAACACTTTTATATGTGTTATCTTCGGTTTTATATTAGTTTTTCCGCATTTGTTTCTTTTTTCGCAAATTGTTAGGCTTACCTAGTCGTAGGGACTAAGTGCCGTGACGACATGTTCACGGAGGGCGAACTTGGGTCGTGACAACACAGGACCGTTAAATCCGATCCACAACCACAGAATCGCCCACAGGAGTGGACACATAAACAGGAGTACCCAAGGACTCACGAGAAATATCTAGGAAATAAGCAAACAGAGATGATACGTATGAATAGGTAGATCCTAGATCAAATAACACCGAAGCATCCCTACCACAGATAGAAATAATACATGTGATCACTACATTCGAGGCTACTACATCTGCTCTAGCCGGAAAAGCATAGAATCTAGTTGGAGCGTCGACTAGCTGGCCTCCACATGACTGAACAATAGCTGGCTGACCTCCCCCTGCCCGGCCTCCACCTCTAGGACAGCGTCTAGCTGCTTGTCCCCCACCTCTGGGCGGTCGGACGGCTGGTGATGAAATCATGGGCTGATGACCCTGCTGTACTGCCTTGCCCCGAGGTCTGGGCTAAATCTCTTCATGGGACTCGGCTCTCCACACTCGTAACAACCTCTCGGTGCCATAGACTGTTGTCTCGAAGTTTGACCCTGATGGCCTGAATACCCATTAGAAGAACCCTAGATGGTTGATGGGCGGTATGAACTCTCTGGCACGGCAGTGAAATAGGCACTGGAAGAACCCTGATGAGCTAGTGGGCGGTAAAAACTCTCTGTCATAGCACTAAAATAGGGTCACACTGAAGCACCCCGGGGAGGTGGTGGTGCTGGATATGTGGGCCTGCTAGGTTGACCCCTCCCAAACTGACCTCTGCCCCTAGCTGGGGCACCTCTAAACTCTCCAGAGAAATGGGTCGTCTTGTCCTGCTTCATCTACTCTCTACCCCTCTGGCGGTAGCCCTCAATCCTCCGAGCAATCTCCACTACTAGGTGATAATCAGTACCCATCTCAACCTCCCAGTCCATACTAGCCCGAATACCAGGGTGCAACCACACAACAAATCTCTGCACTCTCTCTGCGTCGGTAGGAAGTATCATAAGTGCATGGCGAGAAAACTCAGAGAATCTCGCTTCATAATCGGTCACTGACATCTGACCCTGCTCGAACTGACCTTGAAACTCTTCCCACTGAGAGGGTGGAATATACCTATCCAAGAGAAGCTGTGTGAACTGGTCCCAAGTCATGGGAGGAGAACCCGCTGGTCTGGCAAGAAGATAAGACTGCCACCATCTACGGGCCCTGCCATCCAGCTGGAAAGTAGTGAAATCCACCCCATGGGACTCGAATATCCTCATGTTGTGCAGTCTGTCCCTGCACCGATCAATGAAGTCCTGGGGATCCTCATGCCGCTCACCCCTGAAGATAGGAGGGTGTAGCCTAGTCCATCTTTCCAATAGCTTCTGCAGATCACCGTCCACAGCTGGTCTAGGCTCAGGTGTAGCTGCTGTAATTGGCTGGGCTCCACCTATGGGTAGTGCACCCAGGGTTTGATATACGACAACTGCATGCCTTGGAGCTTGATTAGTAGGGGTCTGTGCTCTGCCTCCCGTATGAGATGTAGCTGGGTCTGCTGGAAATAGACCACCCTGAGTCATAGTGTCCATGAACCACAACATACAACCCATGACCTCCTGAAAACCAGGTGCTGACATGAAATCTACCGGGGCTGGCTCTGCGGCAAGCACCTCGCCCTGCTCCTCAATGATGGGATCCTCCACTGGATTCGCTGGTGGTGCTACTGGGGCAGCTCTAGGATGCCCTCGTCCCTTACCTCGGGCGGTGCCCTCCCCCAGCCTCAGCCTCAGCCTCTAGAATTAGGGGGAGCCCATAACTTGTGATACCTACGTACGCGTCCTCACCATCTATGAGAGAATGAGAGAAAGGAACTTAGTATACCATCAACTGCACGATAGGAGATGAACAAAGAGTAGTTTCCTAACACCCTATAGCCTCTCGAAGATAAGCACGGACGTCTCTGTACCGATCCATAAGATTCTACTAGGTTTTCCCATAAATAGTGAGACCTACGTGAACCTAGTACCCTGATACCATGTTGTCATGACCCAATTCCATTATAGGCCGTGATGGCGCCCAACATCGTTGTTAGGCTAGCCAACACTGATCAAACTAGTGGTTTCCCGTTTAAATAAATTACTAAGTGGATAACATGTCCTCACTTGTTAAAAGATTTAGAAATTTGCAAACGTAACATAATTAAATGGAAGCAAGTGAGTACAAATCGAAATCATGTAAACAAATCCAAAGTCATATGTCTACTAGTATGTGTGCCAAGACCTGGTGTCACAAGTATGTGGGCAATGTAGTAGAATATACAAAAGAATACTGTTCTACTGTCTGAAAGGAAATAGACAGAAAAAAATATAACATAAGAAAGACTCCAGCTGCTGCAGAACGGCTTGGAAGGCAGCTCACTGTGAAGTCTCGAGATGGGGATCAAATCTGTGCACCAGACTGGTAACCAAATGCACCTGCCTCAGATCCTGTATAATTAAGTACAAAAGTGTAGCGTGCGTACATAAATAATATGTACCCAGTAAGTATCTAGTCTAACCTCGAAGAAGTAGTGACGAGGGGTCGACTTCAACACTTACTAAGGGCCAACAATATGATAATATGAAATTCTAATTAAGCATGATATACAACAATAAAACTCAGAACGAGAGCTAACTGAACAAGTCTTCACCATATTTAAGAACCCAAATCACTTCCTTCATGTAAAACATACGATCACACAAACAATGAATTTATACCGATTATAAAAGGGACTTCCAGTTCTATTATCATACACGAATTCCACCAAGGACGTTCGGCCCGATCCAATATAAATGTAAACTGTGCACTACCGAGGGTCGAACGACATGAACTATAGATGCATCTATTAACCTGCCGAGGCGAGCGGCCTGCTCCCATGAGAGTAGTAGAAAGAATTACCCCGCCCGCGGAATATACTTGCGACGCGGTCAAACATAATTTATCAATAATCATAACCCTTTCTTAATGCTTTTCAAAATAAAGACAATTCAATTTGAAGCTTTTAAATCCATAAAAATCCTCAACCTAGTTCCATAAAATATGAAATTTCTAATTTAAGCATAATACATGGAGATAACAATAACCTCAGAACAAGAAAGAAAAATAACTGGACAATCCTTCCATCATATTTAAGAACCCAATGCACTTCCTTCATCTAAAAGAAGTGATCTCTCGACAACAAATTTATACAAGTTATAAAAAGTTTCCAGTTCTGTTATCACACATGAATACCACCTAGGACGTTCGGCCCGATCCAACATAAATGTAAACTGTGCACTGCCGAGGGTCGAACAGGCCGAACCATGGTGTGAACCTAAAACTACCCGGACATTATCAGGAATAATAGCTACGTACGGACTCTCGTCACCTCCTGCATACGTAGCCCCCACAATTAATCTTAATGCCTACTTTCCGGTCCAAGCTTATTCCCAAACCCTCAATTTGGTGCCGAACAATCCCAAATTATCTAAATAGTGTAAAAACTAATCAATATAGGCTTAAAAGTTCATATCCCAACTATTAAAATAATTTCCCATCTCTTAAATACAAGATTCCTAAAATTTCCGAAGAAAGTTGCTACCCATAACCTTAGGAACATAAATATATGATTTTCACTAAGTTCCATAACCATTTTCATGGTAAAATCCCACTTTTATCAAAAACCTAGGTTTTCCTCTAAACCTATGATTTTCACTAATTTACATGTTATAATCTATCCATAAACTATGTATTAAACTCACATTAGGTAGACATTACTTACCTCGTAAAGCTAGGTCGAAATCCTATCCTTAAGAGCTCTCAAATTGCCCAAGAGTGTAATAAATGACCCCAAAAATGCCTAAGTCCCGTTTTTAAAACTCACTGCCCAGCTGCCTCCTTCATCGCGAACGCGGAAGTGGCCTCGCGTTCGCGAAGGCAAACAGCTCAAACCCCCTGGAGACTCTACATCTCGAACGCGACCAAGGCCTCGCGAACGCGGAGGTTGGCTTTTCCTACCCTTCGCGAACGCGAAGAACAAAGCAGCCCAACCAATGCTACTCTATGCGAATGCGGGTCGCCTCACGCGAACGCGAGTCGCTCACGCGAACGTGAAGGTCACCGGCCCCAGACATTCGCGAACGCGGACTGGCTATCGCGAACGCATAGCACATTTTCCCCCTAGTCCCAATTCCTTCTACGCAAACGCGATGGTGCCTTCGCGTTCACGAAGAAGGAAACTAGAACTGGGATTTTCTGGTTTCTCATACTTTGCTCCGAGGGTCCGAAACTCACTCGAGCCACTTAGGACCCCGTCCAAAGGCACTAACAGGTCTGCAATTATAATACAGACTTCCTCGAACCCTCGAAACACGAAAAACAACAACGAAACCAAAAATCATACCTCAAACCCAAATTGAATCAAACTTTGAACTTCAAGTTTTATAAATTCTCCGAATGCGTCGAATCATACCTAGACTACCTGGAACGAAACCATATTTTGCGTGCATGTCTTAAATGACGTTACGGATCTATTCCCGATCTCGGAATTCTGTTTGGACCTAGATATCACAAAAACCTGCTCCAAACCAAATTTATAGAACTTCAAAATCCTTCAAGAACCAACTTTCACTATTAGGCGCCAAAACTCTCCCCGGTCATCCAAACATATGCCCAAGTCCGAATCATCATACAAACCTATTGGAACCGTCCAATCCCGATTTGGAGGTTGTTTACTCAAAATGTTGACCGAAGTCAAACTTGGCCTTTTAAGCCAACCTTAAGGAACCAAGTATTCCGATTTCAATCCAAACTCTTCCAAATCCCGAACAACTATCCTCGCAAGTCATAAATCACTAAAAGCAAGTACGGGAAGTCATATTCAGGGGAACGACGTTCTAGAAAGCAAAACAACCGGTCGGATCGTTACATCCCCTCTCTAAGAGCTCCAAGAATTGCCCCAAAATGAAATAAATGAGCTTAAAAATGTGTAAGTCCCGTATTAAATGAGTTTCTGCCTTCTGCGATTTTCGCACATGCGGTGCCTTGGCCGCATCTGCGGTCTCGCACCTGCGGTGCTCGATCCGCTTCTGCGGAACTCTTTAGAGTCCAGCGTGGGCCGCTTCTGCGGCCATCGAGCCGCTTCAGCACCCAGCGCCGCACCTGCACCCTCCCTTTTCGCACCTGCGCATTCACGGGTGCGCACAAATCTCCGCACCTGCGGTCCCTTGTCAAATGCTCCAGAACCGCTTCTAAGGCCAATTCCTCCCACCTGCGAGCTCACACCTACGGCTGCCCAAGCGCAGGTGCGATTATGACAGACCTGATGCTTCAGCTGTTGCTCCAAATTCTCAATTTGGTCTAAGCCTCGTCCGATTGACACTCGGGGCCCCCGGGGTGGGAAACATACCAACAAGTTTGGAATCATAAAACAGGCTCGCTCGAACTCTCTGAACGCCCGAAACAATATTAAAACTAAGAATCACACCCCAAAACCAATTGAATCAAACTTAAGAACATCAAGCTCTTCAATTTACTTCCAGTGTGCCGAAACGTACTTAAACTACTCGGAATGACAACAAATTTTGTGTGCAAGTCTTATATGACATTACGGAACTACTCCTGGTCTCAGAATTTTGTTTGGACCTCGATATCACCAAAACCCGCTCCAAACCAATTTAAAGAACTTCCAAAACCTTCAAGAACCAACTTTCACTATTAGGCGCCAAAATGCTCCCGGGTCATCCAAAACCCGATCCGAACATACGCCCAAGTCCCAAAACATCATACAAACCTATTGGAACCGTCAAATCCCGATTCCGAGGTCATTTATTAAAAATGTTGATCGAAGTCAAACTTGACCTTTTAAGCCAACCTTAAGGAACCAAGTGATTTCAACCCGAACTCCTCCGAATCCTGAACTAACCATCCCCGCAAGTCATAAATCGGTAAAAGAAAATATAAAAAATCTTATTCAGAGGAATGGGATTGTAGAAAGAAAAACAATCGGTAGAGTCCTTACAGCTTGACGTGGAGTATCCAAATTGCCGTCAAACTGCCCCATAAGGGGCATCGATCTAAGCAAAGTTGACATTTGAATTAACATAGTGATGTGGGTAACTGGAAGTTCAATTTTTATTTTTGTTTTCTTTTTGCTAAAGGAAGTTCAATTCTATGTCCACTTGATGTCCTTTGTCCAGCTCTTTCCCCTGCACTTACCCTTTTTGGTACTATCTTTAGTTTCTGCTTAAACGTCATCTTTGCCAATGTAAAATATTGTTGAACAGGAGAGGGTTTTTCTTCTTTTTTTTTTTTTTTTTTTTTTTTTTTTTTAAAGATTCTTTGAGAAGATGAAGTGAAAAAGCATATAATGTATTGGAATTTTCAGAAGACTAGATTGTTATCATTTGAGGATTTATAAATCTTCAGTATTTCCTCTTCTCTCGTGAGTTTTTGAGTCAACTCCCTTTATGATCATCCAAGTTATAGAAATAACTCAGTAAAGTCATTTTTGTTTGTTTTATACCCAACAAAATCACTCATGTTTTATCAATTATCCGACAAAGTAATTCTTACATGAGAAGGCCTAGAAATGGACATTAATGGTTCCTTAAGTTTTAGAATAGGTCTAAAGTTGTCCCAAAAATATATTTATGTACATATTAAATCCTTTAAATTTATCAGAACTAAGAATTTTTACTAATCTGCACAATATTTTCCTCGGGTATATTTATAGGAATGCGATGGTATTTCTTACTCTCTCTTTTACGGTCACTTGATTATGGAACAGGAGCTTTAGCTAATGGAAAATATTTAATACTTTATTTGTTGTAATAGATAATTTGTCTTGTTTTAAAAATTACAACTAAGTTTTATGCAAAGTATTTGTTATATTTTTTTTTTCGTGTAATAATGTACTCTCTCCATATAAATTTATGTGAGTCTTAGAAAAGAATGACATAATTTAGGGAGCATTTAAAAATAATTCACTTTAAAGTTTTTATTTTACCCTTAATGGGAAACTTGACGACAAATTTGAAAGTCCCATTTTTTCCCCTTAAACTCCATAGACTTTATACCATATCAAACTACATCATATAAATTAAACTGGAGGAAGTAATTCTTTTTACATGTTAATGTATATAAATATAGTATAGCCTTTTATTCTTACTCTGGTTTGTTCTACTAATAACACAACTTGAGATGATAAAATTCGAGGCAAGACAGAGCAACTCACCAAAAAATTATTCAATTAGGGGAGTTTAAGTGACTATAAATGCGGGATTAGAGTTACAACTGTAGAAAAATTGGGTCTACCCATAAGGGGTGCTTTAAGGCCCAAAAGGGTTATTAGTTAACCCTATTATTTTCTATAAAAGTACACTTACAATGTACAACAAAATACACAAAAAAACAGTTTTTTTCACGCTCTATTCTCCCAAATATATTGTGACAACCACCATCGACCAATGATTCCAGCCTCGGTTCATTTCAGATTTCCCTTCCGCTTCATGAAGAACAAGTAAGTTTTCGTTTTACGATTCACGCGCTATTCTAATTCCTTCATTGGTATCAGAGCCATAGGCTGGTTTTCTGGTCCGAAAAATACATACAATAGTTCTAAATTTCTATGTGAATTGAGAACTTCGTGATATGTATCTTTTGTACGTTTGTTGCACAACTAGGATTGCTAGAACAATTTTACACTGGTTTTGGAATCGTGTTTTGAATAAGTTTTTACTCTTGTTCTTAACATGGTATTTATTAATTTTTAAAATGATTATTTTTTGAAACCAGAAAGAGGAAAAGCAATTTTTTTTGATAAGTCAGAACCCCATTATCATACTTAAGCAATTTTTTTGACTGATCACAGAAAAAATTATTTTTAGAAGGTATTTTAGATCAGTCCGTCGCTGCCTGAATACCGCCACCACCGCTGGTGTATAACCCTTTTTTGATTTTTTTTTTCAGCCACTAAAAAGAAGGTTAGAGAGGCTATGACTTCTCCCTTCTCTGAAAATAAATAAATTAAAAAAAAAAAAAAGAGGGGGGTGGAGGGATTGGAGCTTAGTGCTTCAATGGCTATGGCAAATGAAACGAAGAAGAAGAAATAAAGGTTTCTCTTCTTCCACAAAAGGCATTGGCGGGGAAAAAGAAGGAACAAGGGTTCTTTCAATTTTTCAATTTATTAAGTGTATTTAAAAAAAATGAAATCTGAAGAAGAGGTCTTCATGTGTGGCGGCTGAGTATCGAAAGAAGGAAAAATTAGGTTTCTCTATTATACACTTTAAATAAATAAATAAATAAAGGAGGGGTGGGGTTGGTCTCCATTAAAATAGGGCGGCAGAGAGTATATTAGAAAAGAAGAAGAAGTAGGGCGCCCCTTTTTAACCTGTAGCCGCTTTGTCTTTTTGTTTGCATCCGTACCCACTTTTATTTTATAACTTGAAAACTTCAGCTCTAGAGCTGAAGTTTTCGGGTTACTAAACAAAAACTTCAGCTCTAGAGCTGAAGTTTTTATTTTTTAACTGGAAAACTTCAGCTCTAGAGCTGAAGTTTTTATTTTATAACTTGAAAACTTCAGCTCTAGAGCTGAAGTTTCCGGGTTACTAAACAAAAACTTCAGCTCTAAAGCTGAAGTTTTTATTTTATAACTTGCAAACTTCAGCTCTAGAGCTGAAGTTTCCCGGTTACCAAACAAAAACTTATAAAATAAAACTTCAGCTCTAGAGCTGAAGTTTTTATTTTATAACTGGCAAACTTCAGCTCTAGAGCTGAAGTTCGCGAGTTAAAAAAAAACTTCAGCTCTAGAGCTGAACTTCAGGCCCGGCTACTAAAATGCTGAAGTTTTGTGTAATTGCCTTTGCTATTTCAGCCCCGTGTGCTGAAGTTATGTGAAAAAGCGGGTACGCTTGCAATTTTTTCTGCAAAGCGGGCACAGGTTAAAATGTGGCACAAAAAGCGAGTATAGATGCAAATCGAAGCTTGGCTTTTTTTTTTTTCATGTTGGCAGAAATTTTTTACGGGCTAAAGGTCCACTTTATGTCTTGTTTAATTTTAATTGCGCTAATGGCCTAAATTATGATGGGAAAAGTACAGAAATAGTCAATTTAAACACAAACTTACCAACCTCTAGCCCAAAATTAAACACTTACCAAAAGTAGCCCAAAATTTAGAGATACGCACAAGCGTATCAATTTACCACGCATCGGAGAATCACGCTTCCAACAATCACGCATCCGGGAATCACGTTTCCTTCCCCTTTTCAAGCTATCAATTTACCAGATCACGACATTCTCTCCCTCTGTAAATCATAGCATTCTCTCCCAAAAATTCTCCAAAAGATCCAAAGGAGCTCCAAATTTCACTCAAAATCCATCAATTTCACTATATACCTTCGCAATTTCTGTGTAGATACAGGAACTACGAAGTGCAATCAAAACCAATCAAGGAATTAGTGAGTTTTGACCTAATTTCAGCTACTTCAATGGCAAATTTACCAATTTTTATTTAGTTTGGTGGCCGATGGAATGTTGACAACAGCTTTGTAGACTATAATGCAGATGCTGTAATAGTTACTCCAATATAAGTTTTGAAGATTTTGTAGACGTGATTTCGAAACAACTTATGATAGATACTTCATTGAATGCTATTGAAATCAAATACACTGTCCAAATCCACCAATAGTGATACACAATAATATGGGTTTATGTGTATATCTTGAGCTGAAAAAAAGCTCAGAATTTACAATGTATCCCTTTTGTATAACATCGAGTGAAAAGGATATGGACATGATCTGCTACATTCTAATTCTGCTGTGATTTCCTCAGAATGTGCACAAAGCTCAATTGTAGAGGAGAGATACAATGGCGATACAATTAAGATGATCGAGTTTGGGAATGGAGAAGACTGGAATGATACAGAATCTGATGAAAATACAGTAATAACTGACCCTCAACACATAGATGTAGAAGAAGGTCAAATTTATAAAGACAAGGCAACGATAGTCAAAGTCATGAAGCACTTGGCAGTAAAGGAAAAATTTCGGTTTAAGGTGCATAGATCAAGTGAAAGAAGGTATCAAAATATTTATTGTATAATTATGTATCTCAATGTATATTGTAGTTGATGTTAGAAGCATAATTATGCAGAAAATAAGTTGTTGCTTGTAAGTACGTGGTTGTACACTTTTAAGTTGTGGTTGTCACCGTCTAGTACTGTATAGTCATTGTATTTTTTCATCTAGTATTGTTGATGGCAGTATGTATCACTATATATCATTGTATTTCATGTCGCTCTGTTTATTGATAGATAAGTTTATATCTTTGTTGTAGGTACTGCCTAATATGCATCAACAACAACTGCGATTGGTATTTTAAGTCTTCGAGCTTGAAAAAAGCAAATGTTTTCAAGGTCAGAAATTTCAGCAAAGTGCACTCATTCCCCCTGAAAGACAGATCTTACGCACAACGTCAAGCTACTGCAAAACTCCTCGGCAGTCTTCTGATAGACAAGTATAAAGACCCAAAAACAATATACACTCCTAATGACATAATTGGAGACATGAACAAGCAGTATGGTCTTCAAATGACATATATGCAAGCATGGAGATCGAAAAAATATGCAGTTCAAGTACTGAGAGGGAACCCGAGCGAATCATATGAAAAACTACCAAGCTACTTTTGTATGCTGGTTCTTACAAATCCTATGTCGGTGGTAAGTGTGAAAAAAACAGAGGAAGACTTGTTCATGTATGCTTTTGTTGCACTATATCCGTCTATAAAAGGATGGCAGTATTGCAAACCGGTTGTTGTTGTAGATGGAACCTTTCTTAAATCGGCATATAGAGGAGCATTATTGATAGCATCAACACAAGATCCAGCAGGTAATATCCTACCACTCGCATATGCCATAGTAGATTCAGAGAATAATGCTTCCTGGGAGTGGTTTTTTACGAGATTCAAGGATGCATTTGGGGAAAGGGAGGGAATGTGCATAGTCTCAGACAAGCATGAAGGCATTGAAAATGCAGCGGCAACATTGTATCCACAAGTACCTCATTGTGTCTGCATATGGCATCTATGGATTAATGTAAAAAAGAATTACAAAAAAAACATTTGCTACTCAAAGACATGTTCTTTGCTATGGCCAAAGCATACACACTTGAGAAGTTTGATTACCACATGGCAGAGGTAGAGAAAACTGGTAAGAGGGTCAAAGATTACTTAATGAATGTTGGGTATGAAAGATGGTCCAGAGCACATTCTACTATCAACAAAACATTGACGATGACTTCAAACATTCCGGAGTCGATCAATGCAGCGCTCAAGGCTGCTAGGGAACTCCCAGTACTGCCTTTGCTAGCCTACATAAGGCAATTGATCGGACGATGGAATGTTACAAACCTAAAGAATGCAGTAGAGTCATTCACAGATCTTGGAAAAAAATATGATACAATGCTGATGGACAATCTTGAATTGTCACATCAGATGACAGTATGACTGGAATCTGTAGATACTTGTGCATAGAATATGTAATCTTGCCGAATTGACGGATCTGTTATATCTTGAACTCTTTGTGTGATTCTGTTAAACTAGTGTCCGCCTGCACAAAAGCAAAGGCTTTCAATTTAATGTAGCATTTATGCCTACTCCACTGCTGAAATATTGGTTGGTTTGACATGATATTAAGCTATTTTGAATCTTTTAGGCTCTCTAGTATATGTATTTTGAGGGCATCTGCTTTGTCACCGCTAATGATAGTTGATAAATTTTGTAGGTGACCCCTTCGACGAGTTACTTATATTCAGTACTTGACAAGGGTAAGCAGAGAATGGTGTTTCTAAAAGATCGAACTTGCAGCTGTAGAAGGTTTCAGTTGGATGAGCTGTCATGTGCACATGCTTGGGCAGTATTAAAATACAAATACATTGATCACATTCAGTATTGCTCGGTGTATTACACCACGAAGCACCTATTAAAGACCTATGAAATTTCAATTTATTCGGTTCCTGATGAAAGCACATGGAAAATTCCTACAGAAGTTCTAAATGAAAAAGTCTTGCCACCAGACGTGAATAAAACAATAGGAAGGCCAAGGAATGGGAGGTGCAAGCCAATATCTGAAAGGGAACGAAAAAGGTCGATTTCATGTGGACAGTGTGGAGAAGTAGGTCACAACAGGAAAACTTGTAGAAATAATCTAAAGAGAGGATGAAATATGTCAAATTTAGAATTACTTGTTATTTTACTTTACTGAATATCATAGAGATTTAGAAGAATGCAATATATCAAGAACTATATCATTATAGAATGTCAATTGGTTTTTAGAAATAAATAAATATTTTACCTATCATTTAAAATCGTGTCGCAAGTGTATATTATACATCTGTTTGATTAAAAGAAGTTGTATCAGCTATGTATCATATTTGTATCATATATGTATCGCTTATTTATCACATTTGTATCATTAATGTATCTCTTGTGTATCACCTATGTATCTCTGTGTATAGGCTCTTACTCATGTCTGTATTTGTGTAGTAACAAAGCTAACTTATGGAAAACAGTCGTAGCAGCTAGAAAACTATGCAAATAGTTTTAGAAAAATTTGCAAATAAGAGTGGCTTCACCAATACATATTTGAAAACGCTGTATCATATGTGTGTCATATCTGTATCATGTGTGTATCATATCTATATCATATCTTTAATTCACAACACAAAATCAAGGGAGAAAACACCGAAATAAACTAAACAGCAACACTCCAATATCGCACCGAAACTCATTAAACCTTTATAACCGAGAAAACATATCATTTGCCATAAAATTCTTAAAAGTATTCATAAAATTCAAACACAAACAAATCTGATCCGTCTTACAACAATGACAACATAACAGAACACAATACAAAACGAAATTGTAGAGTTCATCCTACAACAATGATAGAAGTAACTACTTCTTCTGCTTTCGTGACTTCTTCTGTCGATCAATAATCTCATCATCACTTTGCGCGTTCAGTTCCATCTTCTTTCTAGCATAATCCCACAAGAGAGCACCAAATCTGCGCCGGTGTGCATAGGCATTGAATTGTTTAGGAGGCGTCTTGCCCTCAATGAAATACTCGGCAAATGATATTGCAAATACACCGCAATCACTGCAAAAATAAAAAGAACAACAACTATCAAACTGCATAATCTAAAAACAAGACAGATTGTGTTGAAAGAAATTCATACGCTTCGACTTGTTGAAGCAATCCTTCAACCAGTTTTGCATCAAAGGGGGTAATCGAGTCTTTTGATTTGTAGACACCAGTGCGCCAATTGATATCTTTTTTGTTTAAATAGATGGCAACACAGAATACTTGGCCATGGTCTTATGAACTTTGGCTTGATGAGCAGCTCCATCGCGCATAGAGTCATACACATAAATGCACCTATCCTTGAAGGACATCACAGCCATTATCCAATGCCATTGTTCTGAAACATTAATTGGCACTAAGACATGCTCGACAGTATGCCATGGAACATTGGCATCCAACAGAAACACCTGAATATACTCTGCAATGACATGTTTCGGATTGCACACATCAATGTCTCCATCTGTATCAATAAACACCTGCCACAACTCATTAATTTTCTGGTCGAAGTACCAATCTGTGGTGGTGAATGTTACAGGTAGGTCTTTGTCATACTTCCCCTTCTTCCTCGGATAATAGAACAAAATATCAATGTGCTGAAATAAAATATAACAAATAACTAATCACTAAAGGCTCGTAAGCTTTAAGCAGCTATGGTTTTCAAACCAAAATCACAGAAAACAAAGGAAAATGAATGCTCACTGCTATCTCTTGTGCCAGGCAATAGCAATTAATAATCTGTTCTAACTTAAGAGGACTGAGTGTTCGTGTGTACACTGGCTAAAATTTAAAAAAAAATACTGCAAAAGTAAATTCTTACATACCGAGTCATCCAAAGGCTGACCATTATATGCCAAAGTGTAAAACCATTTTTTGTTGTCAATATGAAATACACCAAGATCATAAGCAGGATTGAGTTCACTAACATGCTTCGGGTAAATTTCATTCCTGGTAACATATACACACAAAAGAGCACAGTGATTTGATATAATGCTATAAGTGACAATATATTAAAATTATAAAACTGAAAAAACTCAGAAGTTCGAAACATACTTCTTTCCGGACTTCCCTTCTCTGACCCACGCAGTAAATACATTCAACAAAGAGCTGTTAACGCCAGTTCTGATTTTGCTTTGAAAAGGATGCTTAATAGCATAAATTTATCTTTCTCCTTTCGCTGCAACAACATTAGTACTGGAACCTAAATCAAACACAGTAATGAACAGAGACTGCACGGCCTTTGCAGGACATCTCTTTCTTTTTTCCATTTGCGGTGATACTTCAGGAAGTAATTCAGCATTGTACAGAACCATCTCCCCTGCCGCCTCATCAACACTTGCAGTCGCACAAACAGCACCAGTCCGAGATTCAGGAACCTTTTGTTTCTCAGATTCTTCCTCCGTCTCCCCTGCCGCCGCATCAACACTTGCAGTCGCACAAACAGCACCAGTCCGGGATTCAGGAACCTTTTGTTTCTCAGATTCTTCCTCCGTCTCCCCTGCCGCTGAATCAACACTTGCAGTCGCACAAACAACACCAGTCCGGGATTCAGGAACCTTTTGTTTCTCAGATTCTTCCTCCGTCTCCACTGCTGCTGCATCAACACTTGCAGTCACACAAACAACACCAGTCCGGGATTCAGGAACCTTTTGTTTCTCAGATTCTTCCTCCGTCTTCCCTGCTGCTACATCAACACTTGCAGTCGCACAAACAACACTAGTCCGGGATTCAGGAACCTTTTGTTTCTAAGATTCTTCCTCTGTCTCCCCTGCCGCCGTATCTGCAATCTCACCAATAACGCCAGCATGTGCTACATCTGGTGTGAAAGTTACTTTAGCAATAAACATGTCAACTTTCACACCAGAAGGTCCTTCCATAGCATTGACACCTAACTGATCTGCTACACTGTATCTCTTTGAGAATGTGGAACATCTTTGCCTTCACTTCCGCCGACCTAGTTTTTTTTTTTAAAAAGAATCGAATTATCAAAAATAACAAAGAAAAGAAAAGGGGAAAGTGCAAAATGCACAACTAAACACACCTGACAACCATCCATTTCAACATCTTCATTGCCACCAAACTCCATATTGCTCACAAAATCATTATTGTCTTGACGACCACTGGTGTCTTCCTCTGGATGTGCACCATATTTGACGTCGCTTGCACCAAGCTATTTTAAAAAAAGGATATAGTAAGTTAACTAAAAAATAAAAAGAAATGCATAATGGAAAAGAAACACATACCTTGGAATTTATCAACTTAAAGAGCTCCTTGAATTTATCAGAAACATAATCCATGAAGGAACTTAACTGCTTATGGAGCTACAAGATGAAACAAATAAGAAAGATAATAGACTTTAAATATACAATTTGAACAATACTTTCAAAAAATATATAAAAAAAACCAATACATACTTGCTTCACATCAGCTTTCAACTTCTGCAACTCACGGCCATAATCAACAGGTTGGACACTTGGCGCATTTTTTGGCGCCTTTTTTGGTGGGACAGGCTCCTTAATGTGTTTCGGGGGTGGCGTGACAAAATCATCGCTATCATCAATAGGAAGTTTTCCCCTGTTATGTGATGTCAAATATTTCTGATACTCATCGGTAACTTCAACAGGCAAAGTAAATCTCCTTAGCTCTTCAATTGTCGGAGAGATATTTTTAAACTACAAAGGTAACCAAAAGTGATTCAGTCCTAAATGTATCAAAGATGTATAAAAACTGTATGTTTGATGTATCATAATGAATTACAGTGTATTATAAATGTATATCCCATCAAGACATAAAAGATGGTACCTTATTCCCTGTGTTGTTGAAGAAACCAGTAGAGAAGTCCTCACGCGTTGGCCTGTTTGTCATTTCCCAATTCAATATGCGTGGTGTATGATCTCCAACGCGAACAACAAACTTTTGATCAACTACAGTGCAACATTCATATAACCACACCTGTAGTGCAAGAGGAAATCCACCAATCCTATAAAACTCAAACTTTCCCCTCAACATGTCCCTCGCCGACTTCATTAAAGCTCGAAACGCAATCTTACCCCATGGAAACGACACATACTCACCACTCTCGACAAGATGGAAATCACGTTTACTTATAAATATCTTTTGATCCTGAGTGGACATTAGAAATGTGTTTATGAAATAAATGATTGTAATCTTAACTGCGTCTTCATCAGACTTCCATTTCTTCTTCTCAAAACAATCAATAAGTGACTTCTTTGACACCACTTCAAAACTAGAAAAATAAATATCCACCAACCTATTGGGTCCATTGAATTTACCCTCAACATGTTCATTACCACAACAGGTTAAACCACTTACAATACCAAATTCTCGAAGACCAAAACGTAAAACATATTCGTCATTCAATTTCACATAAAATTGATCACACTTATCTTGAACCAACTCCCTAAATATTAAAGAACGAATAAGTTGTGCCTGGATAGCAACTCGAGGTAAATCAAGGAAATAGCCAAAACAGCTTTCCTTAAACATCCGAAGTTGGACATCAGTCAACTTTGACCATAAAACCGATACAATGTCCACATTAGTGTATGATGACCAATGAGTAACAGGAAACGGCTCACCAACTGGAATATAGAGCTTCCAAGGCTACAAATACATGACACGAATTAAAAACAAACAAATACAAACTAAATTCAAATTTTAAAAGAAGAGTCAACAATAGAAAAAATTGTAACTGAAACTGTATATACCTTACAAACTTTGTCAGGAACTTTAACTTTTTCTGCCTTCTGAACCTTACTTTTTTTTTTGGTTTGACACCCAAATTCACTTCGTCCTCCACAACACATTTTCTCTTACCTTGATCAGCATCCATTATAACCCTCTTGCTCTTCTTTTTCTCAAATTGTCCAACAATATCCTTTTGAGATTCTTACACTTTAACACTGTCGGAACGATTTTGTCTTCGCATATTTTGTTCATCAATCGATTTCTCAACTAAAACCGGGGTTGAATGAGGAGATAAACTCATCGACCTAGTTTCTCTTCTCATGTTGCTCGATTTCTCAATTGAAACCGACTTTGAATAAGGTGATAAACTCATCGAACAAGTTTGTCTTCTCATATTGCTCTGTTTCACAATTGAAACTAGGTTCAATTATAAAATTTATAAAAAAAAATATACGAACAAAAGGTTACAGAAATTTGTGAAGACATTAATACAAAAACTTGACAAAAACTAACAAAATCAGTCGCAAAAGCCTAAAGAAAAGCAACATCGATTCAACAAAAACACATGCAATCAGAAAAATATACAAAATAAGAGGTTTTCTACTCCAAATTACCTGGAATCAGACGAAAATAACCGAAAATGTATCTTTTTTTGTCGTCAATTTCATCAAATTTGGTTGAATTTAGGAAAAAACCGCAGAGAGAGAGAGAGAGAGATAGAGAGAGAGAGAGAGAGGAGGGAGGGAGGGGAGGAGATATAG
>NW_017672804.1:46458-72724 GCF_001879085.1 Nicotiana attenuata | reverse complement strand
TATATAAATATATATAAAGAGAGAGAGTGAAAACTTAGAGATGTTTGAAACTGACATTAATTGAAACTATTCGGGCCCAAAATGACATTTGGGCCTTTTTTAGTAGATATTTTATTTTGGGCTATTTTTTGTTAGGAAAGTTTGTAGAGTGACAGTTTGGGTAATTTTTCCATAGAAAAACTGACATTAATTGAAACTATTTGGGCCAAAAATGACATCTAGGCCTTTTATAGTAGATATTTTGTTTTGGGCTATTTTTTTGCTAGGAAAGTTTGTAGAGTGACAGTTTGGGTAATTTTTCCAATTAAGATCTATAATAGATTTTGTCTTTTTAAAATAAATACCAAATTTCGAAAATTAGTCATGTGGACTTAATTTTTAATATATAAATTTAGTATTTATATTCTTTTATGAAGACTATAATTATTTTAATATCCAATTTCTTGAAATGTTAATTAGTTTGACATTAAACCTGTTTGTTGATTTATTTAACATTAAATTAATATGTTAATTTGTTTAATATTATATTAATTTGTTTAACATTAAATTTATTTGTTAATTTTTTTCAACATGCTTTAAAATGTTAAATTGTTTAACATTATATTTATGTGTTAATTTGTTTAACATTATATTTATTTTTTCATCTGTTTAACATTAAATTTATTTGTTAATTTGTTTAACATGCTTTAAAATGTTAACTTATTTAAAATTAATATTTATTTGTTAATTTGTTTAACATTCTTGGGATGTTAATTTGTTTTAACACTGCTTTTTGTTAATTAGTTTAACACATACTTTGTGTTAATTTGTTGAGCATGATATAAATATTAATGTGATGACCCAAAAGGTCATCTTGTGTTTTAGAGCGCAACTCAGGGTTTTGAGGCCTTCAAAATCCCATTTTAGTTCTCCTCGATTTGTGCGCAGTCCGGACGCGTTTCCGGAAAGCCTTTATGTGGAAATTTGAAAAAAATAAATATTTTTTCCTTCAAAAGTTGATTTTAGTTGACTTCGCTGAACATTTTGAGTAAACGGATCCGGATCCGTGTTTTGACGGTCCCGGAGGGTCCGTAGTAAAATATGGGACCTGGGCGTATGCTGGAGATCGAACTTCGAGGTCCCTAACCCGAGAAATGAATTTTTGATAAAAATTGTTAAACAGACAATATAATTGTCTTGAGAAATTGGTTAATAGTTGATCTCATCGGTATCGAGTCTGTATTTGGTTCCGGAGTCGGGTATAGGTCAACTATGATATTTAAGTCATGTATGTGAAATTTGGTGCAAAACGGAGTTTATTTGATGTGATTCGGACCCTTGGTTGAGAAAATATAGTTTTGAAACTTTCTTGCAAATTTCATGCAATTTGGTGCAAATTCTTAGTTCTAGATGTTATTTTGGCGATTTGATCGCGCGAGCAAGTTTATATGATGTATTAAGACTTGTGTGCATGTTTCGTTTGTAGCCCCGAGGGCTCGGGTGAGTTTCGGATAGGCTTCGGGATGTCTAGACTTAGAAAAGACCTGGTGTTGGATAGTTGCAGAAATTGCTGGTCTCAGGTCTTAAGAGTGCGGCTGCGGAGTGAAATTCGCAGGGCGCAGTAGAAGAACGCGGCTGCGGTGGGGACTTCGCGGACCGCGATAGGGTAAGGCTCAGGTTTCGCAGCCGCACCCATAATATCGCTGACCGCGGTGGGGTTTCGTGACCGCGCCCTGAATTTCACGGACCGCGTAGTATATATCAAAGAGGTGCTATATAAACGGGAATTCTCATTCATTTTTCAATTTTTCTAACCCTAAAACGTATGAGGCTATTTTTCCAAACATTTCTTCTTCCCCAAATCATAAATAAGTGACTCTTAACTCATTTCTTTCACTCTGTTACTTTTTTTTTTTTACAAGATTTCATCTTAGAATCTAGGGTTTTCCTGGTGGAATTGGGGGTTTTGGGTAGAAATTAGAAATTTCGAAATTCGGGGATTTAGACCTTAAAATGAGGTCGGATTCCAAAACCAATTATATATCCGGGCTTGGGGGTGAATGGGTAATTGGGTTTTGGTCTGAATTTCGAGTTTTGACCAAGCGGGCCAGGGTTGGTATTTGACTTTTTGGGGAAAATGTTGGGAAACTTATAATTTGCATTGGAATTGATTTCTTTAGCGGTAATTGATGTTATTAAGTCAATTATGACTAGATACGAGTGGATTGGAGGTGGAATCGAGAGGTAAAGAGGTAATTGAGCTTTAAAATATCCGTTGGATTGAGGTAAGTGTTTGGTCTAACTTTGACTCGAGGGATTAGGGATCCCCGACTAAATTGCTATGTGAAATTCCATGTGTGTGACATATAGGTGTGGTGACGAGTACCTATGCGCCGCCAAATTATCTGTTTAACCTGTTCCCTTCCCTGTTCCTAATATATTGTTTTCCCGTCTTAAGTGCTACATGTTTATTGATGCTTCCATGTCTAATTGCTTCTTGATAAATGTTGTTTTCTTTATTGAAGGTTAAGGTTCCATAGTTTCATTGTATTTTATTGGTTTATGTTGGTTTATTGGTGTATCATGATACATGTTGGTTGGTCATGCTGTGTAGTAATAATCAATGAGATTAAAGAATTGTATAGATTTCTGTTTTGCTTGGTTTGAGGCAAAAATATTATGGAGGGTTTGAGATAAACTGTAAAATACTTGGTCTTATTGTGTGGTTGGTACTGATATGATGGGATTGGGTTGCACGCCGCAACAGGAGGAATAAGGGTAAAATGTGATTGTTTGGTGGGATCGGATTGCACGCCACAACAAGGAGTAATAAGGGTAAATATTCATATTGTTACTGATTATATAGTGGGATCGAAATGCGCGCCACATTATTTGTTGTTTATGTATTCTTCCTCTGCTGTGATTTATTCCTGTTGTATTGAAACTCTCTTAAGGATTGGTTATAACTGAGAACTGGCAAGATGTTTGGGTTCCGTATTTACTTTGTTGCAAGCTAGTGTTCCCATTCGTTCCATATTTCCTTTTTGCTTTATTATATACTGTTGCAGGTTATATTGCATATGCTCCGCTGTAGCTTCGTCATTACCTCGTCGAGATTAGGCTCAACACATACCAGTACATGGGGTCGGTTGTACTGACACTGCACTCTGCACTTTCTGTGCAGATTTTGGAGCTGGTTGTGACTGATCGAAAGGTCGGTTGCAGGCATTCATCTAGGAGACCCAAGGTTGTCCTGGAGGCGTCCGCATGCCCATGGCGTCCCCTCTTATGTTTCCGTATTTTTGTTTTATTTTCTTTCGAGGCAGACGTATTTTTCCTTCAGACCCATACTTGTAGTTATTCATAGAATATTCGTGGATTGTGACACCAGTTTCTGGGTGGTAACTGTTTCGGTATTGTTATTAGTATGAGAATGATCGGTTAACTATGTACCTCTGCATTTATTTCTGTTTGATTTAGTTTTGTTAGTTTTAGCTATATAATATAAAGGAAAAAGGTAAATAGAACTCTAACGTTGGCTTGCCTAGCGAGTGCGATGTTAGGCGCCATCACGGTCCCGACGGTGGGAAATTCGGGTCGTGACAAGTTGGTATCAGAGCCCTATGTTGCCTAGGTCTTACAATTCACGAACAAGCTTAGTAGAGTCTGAGGGATCGGTACGGAGACATCTGTGCTTATCCCCAAAGGCTACAGAGTTAGGAACAATTTCACTTCTATTCTTCTCTATCGTGCGACTTGATCTGTCAATGCTAATTGAACCTTCTACTCTTGTTCCTTCGCAGATGGCGAGAACACGTACTGCTTCACCAGCTGATCAGCAGCCCGATCCCCCAGTGGCAGCTCCTACGCGGGGACGAGGACGAGGCCGAGGTCGTGATATAGGCCGAGGTAGGGGCAGAGCTTAGCCTAGAGCTCGAGCAGTAGCACCAGTAGCGGAGCCTCAGGTGGAGTTTGATGATGAGGTCCCGGCCCAGACCATTCCAGCTGGGCCATCTCAGGTTCTAGAGGGGTTCATCACTACCCCGGTACTCTAGGATGCCTTGGTCCATCTAGTGGGTCTTATGTAGAGTGTTACTCAGGCCGACATGCTTCCTGTAGCACCAGCCGTCTCTCGGGCTGGGGGAGGAGCACAGACTTCCGCTACTCACACTCCGGATCAAATGGCTCCTCAGTTTCAGACTCCAGCAGCAGGCCAGTTGGGGTAGTCTCGCCGGGTGTTGCAGCATAGACCGGTGATGGATGAGCTATGTCTTCTGAGGCCTTATGGAGATTGGATAGGTTTACCAAGCTTTCCACCACTACCTATAGCCGTACATCTTTAGAGGATCCCTATGACTATTTGGACAGTTGCCACGAGGTTTTACGGAACATGGGGATAGTGGAGACTAATGAGTCGACTTTGCTACTTTTCGTCTATTAGGTTCCGCCAAGAAATGGCGGAGGGATTATTGTTTGGCTATACCAGCTGGGTCGCAAGCTCTTGCGTGGGACCAATTCTCTCAGCTATGTTTGGAGAAGTATCTTCCTATCACTCAGAAGGAGGACTATCGGAGGTAGTTTGAGCGCCTTCAGCAGGGTTCTATGATCGTCACTCAGTACGAGACCAGATTTGTTGATTTGGCCCATCATGCTCTTCTTATAATTCCCACCGAGAGAGAAGGGGTGAGGAGGTTAATTGAGGGACTTGCTCAGCCTATTAGATTGCATATGGCTAAGAAGAAAGGGAGTGAGATTTCCTTCCACGATGAGACAATATGGCCAGACGAGTTGAGATGGTTTTAGCTCAGGGGAGTGGTTATGGGTCTGACAAGAGGCCTCGTCACTCCGGTGGATTCAGTGGGGCCTCATCTGGAGGTCGGGTTACTTTTGGTAGGGGCCATCATCCCAGGCCGTTTCATTCAGCACTTCAGACATCCCATGGAACTTCAGGGGGTCGTGGTCCATATGTACCTCCTTCAGGAAGCCAGCTTATAGTGCACCGCCAGCTCCTATCATAGCACCTCCTCTTCAGAGTTTTTGTCGCGGTCAGCCGGCTCGTTAGAGTCAGTCTTAGTTTCCTTAGCCGTGGATGCTTTGAGTGTGGTGAGTATGGGAATGTCCGGAGGACCTGTCCGAGAGTAGTGGGTGTTCGGTCATAGCAGCAGAGTTCTCGTGCCATGATTCCGGCACCGTCTGCCCAGCCAGCTAGAGGTAGGGGTCAGGGAGCCAGAGGTAGGGGTCAGCCCGCTAGAGATGGAGGTCAGGTCGTTAGAGGTGGAGACCAGGCCGCTAGGGGTTGAGGCCAGCCAGCAGGAGGTCATCCCAAGGATATGGTTCAGGGTGGTAGGGCCCAGCCCCGATGTTATGCTTTCCCAGCCAGGCCTGAGGCTGAGTCATCTGATGCTGCTATCACAGGTACTGTTTCGGTTTGTAGTAGAGATGCTTCAGTTCTATTTGATCAAGGATCTACATACTCTATGTGTCATCTTATTTTGCCTCATATTTGGTTGTGCCTCATGATTCTTTGAGTGCCCCCGTGTATGTGTCCTTACCCGTGAGGGATTCTATTGTTGTAGATTGTGTCTATCGTTCATGATTGGTTATTATTGGGGGGGGGGGGGGTCTTGAGGCCAGCTTAGATCTCCTACTTCTCGATATGGTTGATTTCGATGTCACTTGGTGGATGGATTGGTTGTCACCTTATCATGCTATATTGGATTGTTATGCCAAGACCGTGAACTTAGCATTGCCGGGGTTGCCTCGATTAGAGTGGACAGGGACTCCTGGTCATTCTACCAACAGGGTTATTTCTTATATGAAGGCTCGGCGTATGGTCGAGAAGGGGTGTTTGGCTTATTTGGCTTATGTTCGTGACTCTAGTGCGGAGGTTCCTTCCATGGATTCTGTACCAGTTGTTCAGGAGTTTCTAGAAGTATTTCCTACAGACCTACCGGGGATGCCACCCGATCGGGATATAGACTTTTGCATTCACTCAGCCCATTTCTGTTCCGCCGTACCGCATGGCCCCGCCAGTGTTGAAGGAATTGAAGGAACAGTTGCAAGATTTGCTTAATAAGGGCTTCATTAGGCCCAGTGTCTTGCCTTGGGGTGCGCCGGTGTTGTTTGTAAAGAAAAAGTATGGATCGATGAGAATGTGCATAGACTATCGGCAGTTGAACAAAGTCACCATCAAGAACAAGTATCCACTGCCGAGGACTGATGACTTATTTGATCACCTTTAGGGTGCCAAGGTGTTTTCAAAGATCGATTTGAGATCTGGCTACCATCAGTTTAGGATTAGGGCATCCGATGTCCCTAAGACAGCTTTCGGACTCGATATGGGCATTATGAGTTCCTAGTGATGTCATTTGGCTTGACGAATGCCCCAGAAACATTTATGGATTTGATGAACCGGGTGTTCAAGCCCTACCTGGATTCCTTCGTGATTGTTTTTATTGATGATATCTTGATCTAATCCTGCAGCCGAAAGGAGCATGAGCAGCACCTTCAGATCGTTCTTCAGACTCTAAGAGACAGCCAGTTATATGCTAAGTTTTCGAAATGTGAGTTTTGGTTGAGTTTAGTTGCTTTCTTGGGTCACGTTGTATTAGCAGAGGGTATTCAGGTGGATCCTAAGAAGATTGAGGCAGTCAAGGACTGGCGTAGACCCACATCAGCTACAGAGATCCGGAGTTTCTTGGGTTTGGCGGGTTATTACCGTCGGTTTCTGGAGGGGTTTTCATCTATTGCAGCCCCGATGACCAGGCTGACCCTGAAGGGTGCCCTGTTCAGGTGGTCGGACGAGTGCAAGGCGAGCTTTCAGAAGCTCAAGACATCTTTGACTACGGCGCCGGTGTTCGTGTTGCCCACAGGTTCAGGGCCATATACAGTATAGTGTGACACATCTCGTATTGGACTTGGTGCGTTATTGATTCAGGGTGGCAAGGTTATTGCATATGCTTCGCGGCAGTTGAAAATTCACGAGAAGAATTATCCAGTTCATGATTTGGAGCTAGCAACCATTGTTCACGAACTGAAGATTTGGAGGCACTATCTATATGGCGTGTCGTGTGAGGTGTTCACTGATTATAAGAGTTTCCAATATTTGTTCAAGCAGAAGGATCTCAATTTGCGGCGAAGGAGGTGGTTGGAGCTATTGAAAGACTATGATATCACCATCTTGTATCATCTCGGTAAGGCCAATGTGGTGGCCGATGGTTTGAGTAGGAAGTTGGCTAGTATGGGTAGCCTTGCATATATTCCAGTCGGTGAGAGACCGCTTGCTTTGGATATTCAGGCGTTGACCAATCAGTTCGTGAGGCTTGATGTTTCTGAGCCCAGCCATGTTCTAGCTAGTACAGTCGCTCGATCTTCATTAGCGTATCAGAGATCGGCAGTATGATGACCCTCATTTTCTTGTCCTTAGGGGCACAGTGCGGCGCGGAGATGCCAAGCAGGTTACAGTTGGAAATGATAGAGTTTTGAGGATGCAGGGTCGTGTTTGTGTGCCTAATATGGATGGGCTTCGTGAGTTGATCCTAGAGGAGGCTCACAGTTCCCGGTATTCTATTCATCCGGGTGCCGCTAAGATGTAGCAAGACTTGCAGCAGCATTATTAGTGGAGGAGGATGAAGAAAGATATTGTTGCGTATGTAGCTCGGTGTTTGAATTGTCAGCATGTAAAGTACGAGCATCAGAGACCTGGTGGTTTGCTTCAGATGATAGATATTCCTGAGTGGAAGTGGGAGCGTATCACTACGGATTTTGTTGTTGGACTCCCACGGACTTAGAGGAAGTTCGACGCAGTTTGGGCTATTGTGGATAGACTGACCAAGTCAGCGCATTTCATTCCTGTGGCAGTTTCCTATTCTTCGGAGCGGCTGGCAGAGATCTTTATCCGTGAGATTGTTCGTCTTCATGGTGTACCCGTGTCTATCATTTTGGATCGAGGTACGCAGTTTACCTCGCATTTTTGGAGGGCAGTACAACGTGAGTTAGGTACGCGGGTCGAATTGAGTACAACATTTCATCCTCAGACGGACGGACAGTCTGAGTGTACTATTTAGATTTTGGAGGATATGCTCCGCGCCTGTGTTATTGACTTTGGAGGTTTTTCGGATCAGTTCTTGCCGTTAGCGGAGTTTGCCTAAAACAGCTATCAGTCAAGCATCCAGATGGCTCCCTATGAGGCATTATATGGTAGACGATGTCGATCGCAGGATGCCTTGGATAAGGTTAAGATCCTTCAGGATAGATTTTGTACAGCTCAGTCTAGGCAAAAGAGTTATGCCGACCGTAAGGTTCGTGATGTAGCATTCATGGTCGAAGAGAGATTGTTGCTCCGGGTGTCGCCCATGAAGGGTGTGATGAGATTTGGGAAGAAGGGCAACTCAAGCCCTAGGTTCATCGGGCCTTTTGAGATCCTTGATCGAGTGAGAGAGGTGGCTTACAAACTTGCATTGCCACTAGGCCCATCAGCGGTACATCCAATGTTTCATGTGTCCATGATTCGGAAGTATCATAGCGATCCATCCCACGTGTTAAACTTTAGCACTGTCTAGTTGGACAAGGATTTGACCTACGAGGAGGAGCAGGTAGCTATTCTAGACCGGCAGGTTCGTCGGTTGAGATCGAAGAGTTATCCTTCGGTTCATGTGCAGTGGAGAGGTCAGCCTGTTGAGGCAGCTACCTGGGAGTCGGAGTTTGATGTGTGGAGAAGATATCCCCATCTTTTTCCTAGCTCAGGTACTTTTCTATGTCCGTTCGAGGACGAACGGTTGTTTTACAGGTGGAGAATGTGATGACCCAAAAGGTTATCTTGTGTTTTAGAGCCCAACTCGGGGTTCCGAGGCCTTCTAAACCCCATTTTAGTTATCCTCGATTTACATGCACAGTTCGGGCGCATTTTCGGAAAGCCTTTATGTGGAAATTTGAAAAAAATAAATATCTTTGCCTTTAAAGTTTATTTTAGTTGACTTTGGTCAACATTTTGAGTAAATGGAATCGAACCCGTGTTTTGACAGTCCTGGAGGGTCCGTAGTAAAATATGGGACCTGAGCGTATGACCGGAGTCAAACTCCGAGGTCCCTAGACCGAGAAATGAATTTTTGATAAAAATTATTAAACGGAAATTATAATAGTTTTGAGAAATTGGTTAATAGTTGATCTCGTTGGTATCGAGTCTGTATTTGGTTCCGGAGCCCGGTACAGGTCCATTATGATATTTAAGTCATGTCTGTGAAATTTGGTGTAAAACGGAGTTTATTTGACGTGATTTGGACCCTTGGTTGAGAAAATAGAGTTTTGAAACTTTCTTGAAAATTTCATGCAATTTGGTGCTAAAATTGTAGTTCTAGATGTTATTTTGGCGATTTGATCGCGCGAGCAAGTTCTTATAATGTATTAATACTTGCGTGCATGTTTGGTTTAGAGCCCCGATGGCTCGGCTGAGTTTCGGATAGGCTACGGGATGTCTAGACTTAGAAAAGATCTAGTGTTGGATATTTGCAGAAATTGCAGGTCTCAGGTCTTAGGAGTGCGGCCGCGGAGTGAAATACGCGGACCGCGGTAGAAGAACGCGGCCGCGATGGGGAATTCACAGACCGCGGTAGGGTAAGGCTCAGGTTTCCAGGCCGCACCCATAATATCGCGGACCGCGGTGGGGTTTCGCGACTGCGCCCTGTATTTCGCGGACCGAGTAGTATAGATCAGAGAGGTGCTATATAAACGGGAATCTTCATTCATTTTTCAATTTTTTGAACCCTAAAACGTAAGAGGAGATTTTTTCCAAATATTTCTTCTTCTCCAAAGCATAAGTAAGTGACTCTTAACTCATTTCTTTCACCCTTTTACTTCTTTTTTTACAATAACTCATGGTGGAATTAGGGATTTTGGGTAGAACTTAGGAATTTCGAAATTCGGAGATTTAGACCTCAAATTGAGGTTGATTCCAAAACAAATTGTATATCCGGGCTCGGGAGCGAATGTGTAATCGGGTTTTGGTCCGAATTTCAAGTTTTGACCAAGCGGGCCCGGGGTCGGTTTTGACTTTTTGGGGAAAATATTGGGAAACTTTTTATTTTGCATTGGAATTGATTTCTTTAGTGGTAATTGATGTTATTAAGTTAATTATGACTAGATACGAGTAGATTGAAGGTTGAATCGAGAGGTAAAATGGTAATTGAGCTTTGAATTGTCCGTTGGATTGAGCTAAGTGTTTGGTCTAACTTTGACTCGAGGGATTAGGGATCCCCGACTTAATTGCTATGTGAAATTCCATGTCTGTGGCGTATAGGTGTGGTGACGAGTACCTATGCGCCGCCAAATTATCTGTTTAACCTGTTCTCTTCCCCGTTCCTAATATATTCTTTTCCTGTCTTAACTGCTACATGCTTATTGATGCTTCCATGTCTAATTGCTTCTTGATAAATGTTGTTTTCTTTATTGAAGGTTAATTGTTCCGTAGTTTCATTGTATTACATTATTGGTTTAAGTTGGTTTATTGGTGTATCATGATACATGTTGGTTGGTCACGCTGTGTAGTAATAATCGATGAGATTTCATAATTGTATAGTTTTCCGTTTTGTTTGGTTTGAGGCATAAATATTGTGGAGGGTTTGAGCTAAACTGTGATATACTTGGTCTTATTGTGTGGTTGGAACTAATATGGTGGGATCGGGTTGCACGCCGCAACAGGAGGAATAAGGTTGAAATGTGATTGTCTGGTGGGATCGGGTTGCGCGCTGCAACAAGGTGTAATAAGGGTGGATAGGTGGGATTGGGTTGCACGCCACAACAGGAGGAATAAGGGTGATATATTGAGGAGTAATAAGGGTGGACTGGTGGGATCGGGTAGCACGCCGCAACAGGAGAAATAAGGGTGATATATTGAGGAGTAATAAGGGTGGACTGGTGGGATCGGGCTGGTTATAGCTGAGAACTAGCAAGATGTTTGGGTTCCGTATTTACTTTGTTGCAAGTTAGTGTTCCCATTCGTTCCATATTTCCTTTTTGCTTTATTATATACCGTTGCAGGTTATATTGTATATGCCCCGCCGTAGCCTCGTCACTACCTCGTCGAGGTTAGGCTTGGCACTTACCAGTACATGGGGTCGGTTGTACTTATACTGCACTCTGCACTTTCTGTGCAGATTTTGGAGCTGGTTGTGGCTGATCGAAAGGTCGTTTGCAGGCATTCATCTAGGAGACCCAAGTTAGTCCTGCAGGCGTCCGCAGGCCCATGGCGTCCCCTCTTATGTTTCCACATTTCTTTTTTATTTTCTTTCGAGACAGATGTATTTTTCCTTCAGACCCATACTTGTAGTTATTCACAGAATGTTCATGGATTGTGATACCAGTTTCTGGGTGGTAACTGTTTCGGTATTGTTATTAGTATGAGAATGATCGGTTAATTATGTACTTCCGCATTTATTTCCATTTGATTTAGTTTTGTTAGTTTTAGCTATATAATGTAAAGGAAAGAGATAAACTGAACTCTAACGTTGGCTTTCCTAGCGAGTGTGATGTTAGGTGCCATCACGGTCCCAACAGTGGAAAATTCGGGACGTGACAATTAATTAGTTTATTCGCGCCCCCTTTTTCTCGCGAAATCGTGTTTCGACATTTGATAACTCCTTTGAGAGGGTAGAGAAAGGAATTGGTTACAGTCGCCACCTAACGTATTAAGGTAAGTTAGGGCACCTAGAGCAGATAACTCGTATTATACTAGTTTGCATCACCAAAGATCAGGTAAGGGCTCTAAATTAGCTTGGGGGGAAGGTTTTAGGCACCCCTTGAGGTCCACAACTGTGGGTCCCGGCCGAACTTAACTTATGAATTAGTCTAATAAAGAAGCTAGAGAATTATTTAATAGGGATGGGGGGTTCTAAATTTTTTAACCTAAAGGATCACCCCGTGCAACATAAATAATACTTCGTAACTCCCTCGAGTCGGGGTGTTACTCATATTATTCAGCGGGCACAGACTATCATCTCCTGTTACCCGATTACTATCGTTAAGTTGTTACTTAAAGCGCTTTAGTTGATTCTAATTTATTTCCTATGCGTGCACTACCCCTCCTTTACCTATGGCCCTGGAGGCATTAGGATTTCTATTTGGGTGGTTCTAGACTAAGCTTGGGTTGCTCAAAATTGTAAAATACTAGGCGACAAGCAAAACAGTTAGGACTTTTCACATAAAAACAGATATGGGCTCATATTGACCTCCACACATAAACAGCAAATGCACGCAACTGATTAGCAGGCTTTATTAATCGCAGAATCCTATAGACAGGATATCTATGTGAGAAGACAGGCGAGCAGTAATATACTGAATCAGTTTCATTAATGTGAGTGTTAAGGCTTATTATTTTACCTACTGATTTTATTTAGTACAACATCTGGCGTTTCATGCAGTATTAATAACAGTAAATCACGGTTACAAATCCAGAATTGTGGTTTTAGTCCTATAGGCATATTGTCTATGTGATTGACAGTGACGATTGTGTTTAGAACTCATTAGCAGAATCCTATAGGCATGATTTCTATCACTGAACTGATTTTTTTTATCCTATAGGCATGATATCTATCATAGAATTGATTTTGATCCTATAGGCAGGATATCTATCATTGAATTGATTTTGATCCTAGAGGCATGATATCTAATTGAATAGCATACAGACAAAAATTTAGACACATTGCCAGAAAACAGTTGAGTCAAATATTGATCCTATAGGCATGATTGCTAACACACTTTATTAGACAAATTAACGTATCCTATAGGAAGGATTTCTAACAAAAGGTTTTAATATTAATCCTATATGCAGGATTTCTAATACAGAATTCATACGATTTTAGCAGAATCAACATCACCAATGAAAGTTCTATGGCAGGATCTCTAAACAACGTAGAACTTAATAGTTTTGGACAAAATGAGCAGAATTAATAGCATAGATGAATCCCTATAGGCAGGATCTCTACCCAGTTTAATAAAATGAAATAAGAAATCCTCCCCCCCTCCCCGATTTTACTAAATACCCCAGAATCTGTTTATTACAAAGTTATTACAGACCAGAAAATTAATGAATTACATAACAGTAATAAACCTGGGAACCAGGCCTTCAAACCAATCAACTTCGAAGCTTATTTCATAGGTACAACACAACCAATAATGAATAATTACCCATAGCACATATAGAATCAGGTTTCCAGCATGTCAAAGTTCCCAAGGGCCTCAGGGACCTAGGGCAATGCTCACACCAGAACCACATACTCAGAAATGATTCAAAAGAGATTAGGAACCAGTTCCCAGTGTGTTAGAGTTCACAAGAGTCTCATATGGACCCTGAGCAGTGCTCGCACAGGGGTGGTTAAGGACAGACCCTAAAGGACTAAGGTTGGGAGTTTTTTTTTAAGAGTGATAGCATAAAGAGGTAGAGACAATTTTAAAACAGTTTTTTATTTCAGAAGAGAACAAAGTTTAGAACACAGAACTTGTAGGCAGGATTACATTATGAAAACAAGCAAGGTTCATGCTCAAACACACAGCCCAAATAAGTTGAAATCTAGAAAACAGTCTAGTTAAGCTAGGTGTTTAATGCTAGCATTTAGGACAGCCTTATTAAAACGTGAAAAACCAAACAGTTAGAACACTCACATGAATTCCAGACATGTTAGAAAGCAAATTATCCAAACGTATAAACGACAGAACAAAAAGCCTAGTAACAATACAAGTTCTAAGGCTTAAGACTAATTGACTACTTAACCTTCTATCATTATCCTAAAGGTACTCAAATACAGAATAGGTTCAGAACACACAAGAGGCATATTGAGCGTATTTTCTTAAGAGGATTCATATTATTCAAAATAACCAATCTTAAATTAACAGTGTTAACCATAGGATTAAAAGAAAAGCATGTAGACAAGCAGAATCATGCTTAGAGAGGGATTTTAGACATGCTGGATTATAAACACAGATCAAGAACACATAAAAATGATATGACAAAGGATAGTCACTCACTGGTTAAGCAAGCAAACCAGAATAATACCACAGAGTCGAGAGTCCAGCATGTTTGGCCTTGGCTTTCAGCCGGCCAAGACCAGTAGCAAACAAGAGAGAGCAGAAAGATTATAGAACTAAGCCCTAGATTTCTTAGTGAGAGTATTGAGAGTTCGGGTCTATCTAAAGGGAAAAGGGAGAAGGGTTTAAATAGTGTTTAATTAGACGAGAAAATAAGGGAAGTAATCAAACACATATAAGTAAGGAAAGAAATTAATCACAGAATAAATAATACAGAGTTCAGTAAATTAACATGGCATAATAGCGTGTAATCAGACGAGTAACATTTAATGGATACAGAGTTCAGTAAATTTCAAGGCGAATAAGGTAAAGAAATAATGGAAACATGGTAGATTGAACAAAATAAGGAAAATATTAGTACCATACGAGAAAGGAAAGAGTAAAAGTCTCAAACCCTAGTTTTAGGTAAACCATAAAATTAGTAGAGAAACAAGGGCAAAATAATCACATACTGTGTACAATGAACATAGACAGGAGATTTATTCAAAAAGCAACAAAGAATCAAACTAGAAAAAGGTCTAAAACCCTAATTTAGGGCAAATAAAGGAAATTAACAGTAATAGGCAGATTCACGCATAATGAAGTGAATATGGATGAGATAATGCTAAAAATCAAAGTTTGAACCAGTTTATGCTCGAATCAAAGAGAATCTGAAACCCTAACCTTTAGGGCTAATTACGAATCTACAAGAGATACGTAAACAACCGTACTCACAAAGAACACGGGATGAACACAGACAGAATACACAACAGGTTAAGGATTTTGAACCAAATTTGGTTCGAATCTCTTAAGATTTGCCTGCCATTATAGGCAAGCTATTAGGTAATACAAAAATCGGGTAGCCAATAAGGAGGAGGGGCCAAATAAGGTAAGGAATCAACGATTGATTCCATTATGGGGTTGGAATCAGAGAGATTAGGGTGATGACGGCGCTAGAGTTTTGAGAGGAGAGGGGGAGAAGATGAGAGAGGGAGTGAATAGAGACGGCGGCTAGGTGAAAATTATTTAGGGTTTTGGTCGGGTAGGTTATTTTAAAAGGGTTGGAGTGATGTGGACCGTTGATTTTGGGAGATCAACGGTCCTGATTTAAAGATGTTGGGTCGGGTAATTTGGACGGGTACCAGACTAGGTTAATGGGTCTTGGACTGGGGTAATTGGGTAGTGTATAGGTTCAAAACTGGAGTTTTTATATAATTAGGGGGCTATATTTAAATACCCAATTTAACCAATAAATAATTTATAAAAATATTTAATAAATAACAAAAATATCACTTGTTCATGAAATGATTTAAAATAATTACTTAACATAATAGAAATATAAAAAGTCATTTTCTGTATAAATAATGTAATTATACATGCATTGGGCTATTATTGTAAAATGTGCAATTTAACCTTGTAAAATGTAAATGTAATAATAGAAATGCACTAAAAAGTATTCAAACATTATGCTGGTATAAATGATAAGTTTATATGATTAACTCATCATAAAAAAGAATTAGGAGGATAATTATTGGATATTTATATAATAAAATATAGAAATAAATTGATTTAAAGCCTTTTAAAAATTATGGAAAACTATGAAAAAAAATACTTTTGCATGCCTGTAAATCAAAGGATGATGCATATGCGCTATTTTGAAAGTATATATATATATATATAAATATAAGGGAAAAATTGGATATCAACAGTTGCCCCTCTTTGGGAAGGATGAAAGAGTTGTCGGTTAAAGAAATGATGATCGATTTTGACCGAATGGGGTGTTTTGAAAAAAATATAGGCCGCACCCTGGTCTCTGAGCTGCCTACATATCCCTGGTTTTACAGGAATCAGGCCGTGTGTAGTTCTAGACCCTACAGTGAATGAAACCGATAGAATTATTATAGGAATAGTCTTGTGTTTCGGAAAGGGTTCTTTTGGGAAGGATAATATTGGATGGACTTATGCGAAGTTATGAATGTGAATCTGAAACATAACGGATGTATCACAGGGTAGATGTCTGAACGATCATGGTGTAAAGGCGAGTAATTGATGGGAGTTGGTTACGTTTGAAATAGTGGCAGGGTGTGAATGGTATGAGCGGAAACCGGAGCGAAGGTTGTTCCTGTTTAAAGAACGGTTAACTTCTGAATTACCCGCAAAACTTAAAAAAAGATGCGTGCAAATATATATGGATTATAGCGAGAATTTAAACATGATGAAAATTCCCTTTGGACCATGAAGGTTGTCTTTGGACGGTGAGGATGATGTCCTTAGACCATGACGTCCCGGGCCATGAATCATGAGATAAGGGATTCGCAGGCCATGAACTGATGTTCTTGGGCCATGAGAATGGTGTCTCCGAACCATGACGCCTTTGAATAATGATGTGCGATATTGAGAGATCCTCAGGTCATGACATGGTGTGTTCCGGCTGTGAGAATGGTACCTTCGGACTATGACGCCTTTGGATAGAGACATGATGGATCATATGAGCAAAACAAGACAGAGCTTATCCTTGTATAGGATCGGGACAGAGCTTAGCCCCAGAAAAGGTAAAATAGTGCTAAATTTCAAATAGGGTAACGTTCAGTCATTAGACAAGGAAAGGCGGACCTTAGCCTTATGCAGATGGAGAGGCAATGCTTAGACTCATGCGTGAAAGGGAGATAGGGCTTAGTCTCATGCGATGGAAGGCAGTGCTTAGCCTTATGCAAATAGGGAGGCAGGGCTTAGCCTCATGCAAAATTTGAGACAGGGCTTAGTTTCATGCAAAGAGAAGGCAATGCTTAGCCTTATGCAAATGGGGAGGCATGGCTTAGCTTCATGCTAATAGAGGAGACAGTGCTTAGTCTCATGCAATGGGAAGGCAGAGCTTAGCCTTATGCAAATAGGGAGGCAAGGTTTAGCCTCATGTAAGATTTGAGACAGGGATTAGTCTCATGCAAAGAGAAGACAATGCTTAGCCTTATGCAAATATGGAGGCAGGGCTTAGCCTCATGCAAGATTTGAGACAGGGCTTAGTCTAATACAAGGGAAGGCAGAGCTTAGCCTTATGCAAATAGGGAGCCAGGGCTTAGCCTCATGCAAGATTTGAGACAGGGCTTAATCTCATACAAGGGAAGGCAGAGCATAACCTTATGCAAATAGGGAGGCAGGGCTTAGCCTCATGCAAGATTTGAGACAGGGCTTAGTCTCATGCAAAGAGAAGTCAATGCTTAGCCTTATGCAAATAGGGAGGCAGGGCTTAGCCTCATGCAAGAATTGAGACAGAGCTTAGTCTCATGCAAAGGGAAGGCAATGCTTAGCCTTATGCAAATAGTGTCACGACCCAACTTTCCCTCGGTTTGGGTATCGTGATGGCACCTAGTCGTAGGGACTAGGTAAGCCTAACTCATGCTGAAATGCCACAATAATAAATGAAATTTAACAGTCTTGAAGCAGAAATCTCTACAAAATTTATAATTCCCAAAACCCGGTAGTACAAGTCATAAGCTCTACAGAGTTTCGCTACAACTTCTAAACACCACGGTATGGAAATAAGTACAACAGTGTGAATATAAAATAGGAAGGTAACTCCGAAGCCTGCGAACGCAGCAGTAGGGCTACCTTGAGTCTCTTCGGCAAGAATACGCACATCTACTAGCAAACAATACCTGGATCTGCACACAAAAAAATATGCAGAAGTGTAGTGTGATCACACCAAGCGGTGCCTAGTAAGTATCAAGACTAACCTCGGTGGAGTAGTGACGAGGATCAATCAAGACACCTACTAGTCCATGAAACAGAACATGATATTTATATAGAGACTATGTGATACGACTAACAATACAATAATTGCAATAAGGAAAGAAAACAGCAAGTACTCGGCGGAACACCATAAGGAAAACACGAAAAGGTAAATGAGGAGACAGTCCAAATCTGAAATCACAAATACGTAAAGAGAAGTCCTAACCCAACAACTTTGATAAATTTTCACCTTAAGTCTTAACCAGCAAGCATCAATCAAATAATCAAACCCTTTTCAAGTGATAAGAAAAATGGTTCGAAATATACTTTCTTCAAATAAATGTTCTTTTCAAAAGAGTTTCTTTCAAAATAATGCTTTCGAATATAATCTTTTAAAACAAATTTTTCACTTAGTATAAGTCACCCTGTGACATTTCAAAATAGTTAATTAAAAATAAGTACCTCCAAATACAATCTTTTCAAAAAGATAACCTTCGAATATAAGTCACCCCGTGACACCTCATTTCATAATCATACAATACGAGTCTCAACACCTGAACCCTAACACTTGGCATCCTGTGCCCTCGACACACCTCCTGATCATACTGACAACTCACGTGCCCCAAAAGAGTCATTCTCACATGGAAGGCAAATAACAAGGTGTGCGTCTATACTCAGAAATCTCAAAGAGCCTCCTACCCGGTAAGGGTGATTAACCACGTGTATGCTTGTGCAAGTGTCCTAACATAGTTCGTACCAACTAGTTAGTATAAGGAACGGAACTGACATCACCTATAATGTTTACATAGGGATAGGATCAATGAAAACATCAGCTCAGAACGCAATGATTTTAACAGGGGATCTCCTAGGATATCATCCCGTAGTCCCAAACGTAAATGTGCAAAGGATCTCCTAGGATATCGTCTCGTAGTCCCAAATGTAAATATCCAGTACAGGGGAATCTCCCGGGTGCAGTCTCGTAGTCCCAAGAGTAAATATCCAGTACAGGGGAATTTCTCGGGTGCAGTCCCGTAGTCCCAAAAGTAAATATCAGGGAAATCCCCCGGGTGCAGTCCCGCAGTCCCAAAAGTAAACGTGCAGGGGGGGATCTCCCGGAATACCGATCCGTAGTCCCAAAGTAAACATGTAGAGGGATCTCCCGGGATATCATCCCGTAGTCCCAAAGTAAATACGCAGCGCAACCAACAGAAATAATAGTCACAGCACAACAGAAAGCTCGTACATCACCACGATACATATAACAACAACAATGACAATAATACAAGGTAAGACAAGTCAATCAACTTAAGGACTGCAAATCACAAGGAAGCGGTAGAACCAGCTCACAAGGAATAACCACAGAAAAGAATGCTGGCATAAAGGGAATAGTTCAATGTGGGAAAACTAACATATAGCAACGATCCCACAATATACAAGTCAATAACAAGGAAATCAATGCGAGTCAAGTAGTCCCAATAAGGGCAAGTCAACAAAGATATAGGTTATCTAACTCCTTTTAAGTTTGGACAATTTCGAGGATATTCGACAATTCAATTAGAGAAAGATGATCTTTAGCTTCACTTAAGACTAAACAAAATTTTAGGAAGGATAATAATGATTCTCAAATGAGACAAACAGCTAAGAAAAGATAGCACGACAATAGGAGAGGCGAAATTCTTCAATTAAATCAAATAGGAGTCAGTTAAGCAATAAGAGTTTATTTCTAATCAAGCATGTAGATGTGAAACAGTAAATAGGAAACTCAGTCATGTCAAGAACACATTCATACACAGTGAATATATGGACCTAAGAACTCTAAAAGACCAATTTTTCACAAATAAGCCCGAGCGTGCACTCGTCACCTCGCGTACCCGAACTACAATCAACATAGAAGACTCAATTCCTAAGGGGAAGTCCCCTACACAAGGTTAGGTAAGATACTTACCTCAAAGACGTTACACTGATACTCTAAAATGCACTTCTCGGGTGAAAAGATATCCGGACGGCTCAAATCTAACCAAATTAACTTCAAAACACATAAGAAACTATTCCGGATCATAAAGTCTCAATCTTTAACAAAATCCAAAAATCTGTCCAAAAGTCGACCCCCAGGCCCGCACCTCGGAACCCAACAAAGTTTACAAAAACCGAATACCCATTCCGATACGAGTTCAACCATATAAAATTTATCAAATTCTAATACCATTTGGTCCGTCAAATCATGATTTTTCATTTTAGAAATTTTCTTCAAAAACCAACTCCTTCCCCAACCCAAAACACAATTTAAATTATAAAAATGAAGGTAAAATCATGGAATATGTTAGATTTTAGGTGAAGAACACTTACCCGATCGATTTTCTTGAAAACCCCCAAAAGAAGCTCCCAAATCCGAAGTTTAAAACTCAAAATTGAAGGAAATGGCCAAAACCTAAACTTATATGATTTTGCCAGAACTTCCGCACCTGCGACCAACTTAACCGCATCTGCACAACCACATGTGCTCTTGACCAATCGCACTAGCGCTCCATTCCGCTTCTGTGCCTAGGGATCCGCTCCTGCGGTACCGGACGTGCGTTCCAATTCTCTGCATCTGCGGAGACTGCCCAGACCAACTCCTCTCGCACTTGCGCATTCCTCCTTCGCACCTGCGCCCAGGGTCCGCAGGTGCGATTACACCAGAACTCAACCTCCCCAAAAATATGAAAAATCATCTGCGACTTATTCGAAACACATCCGGGGCCCTTGAGACCCCGTCCAATCATACCAAAAAGTCATATAACCTAACACGGACTCACTCGAGGTCTCAAATCACATGAAATAACGCCGAACGACGAATCACACCATGAATCGAACTTAGGAACTTTCAAATCTTCCAACTTCAAAAACTTGTGCCGAAACCAATCAAATCAACTCGAAATGACGCCATATTTTGCAGATAAGTCCAAAATGACATAACGGAGCTGCTCTAGCTCTCGGAATTACATTCCGACCCCGATATCGCAAAAGTCAACTATGGGTCAAACTTCTCCATTTTCCAAACCTAACTTTTCCAACTTTCGCCAAAACGCCTCAAATTACCCTACGGACCTCCAAATCTGAATCCGAATGTGCGCCTAAGTCTAATATCACCATAGGAAGCTGTTGGGATCACCCAAAACCCATTCCGGGGCTGTTTACTCAAAAGTCAAATTCCAGTCAACTTCTCATCGCTTAAACTCCCAAAACTAGATTCCTTCTTCCAATTAGACTCTGAATCATCCGTACTGAATTCAACCATGCACGCAAGTCGATACTCATATTATGAAGTTGTTCCAGACCTTACGCCACTGAACTGAGCTTAAATTGTCAAAACGACCGGCCGGGTCGTTACAAATAGGGAGGCAGGGCTTAGCCTCATGCAAGATTTGAGACAGGGCTTAGTCTCATGCAAAGAGAAGGCAATGCTTAGCCTTATGCAAATAGGGAGACAGGGCTTAGCCTCATGCAAAAGGAGGAGACAGGGCTTAGTCTCATGCAAGGAAAGGTAGTGCTTAGCCTTATGCAATTTGGGGAGGCAATGCTTAGCCTCATGCAAGAAAAGGAGACAGTGCTTAGTCTTATGCAAAGAGAAGGCAATGCTTAGCCTTATGCAAATAGGGAGGCAGGGCTTAGCCTCATGCAAGAAGAGGAGACAATGCTTAGTCTTGTGCAATGGAAGGCAATGCTTAGCCTTATGCAATTTGGGGAGGCATTGCTTAGCCACATGCAAGAATTGAGACAGTGCTTAGTCTCATACAATGGACAAATAGCCAATAGGAGCAGAATATTTCTTAGCTGCAGATATGTTTGCGCTTGGCATCTTGTTATGAAGAACATGATTTTGAGGCGCACGTACTTGTGGTTATTCCTTGTTCCTGCATCCAAAGAAAAATCGTGAGTTTTGCAGGGAGGTTGGTTCGTGCCTTTTTTTGCTTGTTTTGCTTTTCTTTGCTCTGGAGATCATGTTTGAGTTACCTTGGGTAACATCTAGATGTTTCATAAAAAATAAAGTTTTCGAGAAAAAATATGCGTGCATTTGATGAACGTAGTTATTTAAAACCATAATAGTATGCAATATTAAGTAAATTAGATGAACTAATGACTGTGACACTTTAGACACATTGCGGATTCCTTGCGTTACAATTTTAAGGGTCCTCCTCAAAATTTTGCCCCAGTTTAGTAAGCGATCATTCAGTCATTCTGTATGTGATGAAGTTTTGTTAGACCTACTTCGGAATTTTGAGAATCCTTCTTAAAATTCTGCCCCAGTTACTTAACCGATTCTCTGACTGTCTTATATATGATGACGCCGGTTGGATTTGCTCCGAAATTTTAAGGGTCCTTCTCAAAATTCTGCCCCAGTTACTTAACCGATTCTCTAACTGTCTTATATATGATGACGCCGGCTGGATTTGCTCCGAAATTTTGAGGGTCCTCCTTAAAATTCTGGCCCAGTTTCTGGTTGTCGGAAAAATGAAAATTTTATTGAGATGTAACCGAACCCACAGGGCTGCCTACGTATCCCCTCTTAAACGGGAATCAGGTCAAGCGTAGTTCAGTTACATCAGATGAAGAAATATGAACAATTTAAATATAGTATCTCTTGACTACGTCCGAATTGATAGGTTTTGGCCAAACTTCTCCGTCCATTCAAATCTGATGATAACCCGCGAAGCAATCTACAAAGGATTGGAGTTCATGCTTCGCGCAATTGTCGATCAGAATGTGTATATTTGGCAGTGGGAAATCGTCCTTGGGACTTGCTCGGTTTAAATCCCTAGTCAACACACACCTGACTTTCCCATCTTTCTTCGGAACCGGTACAATGTTGGCTAACCAGGTTGGGTACTCAACTACCCTGAGGACTTTGGCTTTGATCTGCTTAGTGACTTCCTCTTTGACTTTTAGGCTCATGTCTGGTTTGAATTTTTTGAGTTTCTGCTTTACCGGCTGACACATTGGATTGGTAGGCAACTTATGAGCCACTATGGATGTGCTCAGACCGGTCATATCATCATATGACCACACAAAAATATCCTCATATTCTTTCAAGAAACGAGCGTATTCTTCCTTCTTTGACGGTGACAGGTGAATACTTATGCGAGTTTCTTTGATGGTTTC
This sequence comes from Nicotiana attenuata, assembly GCF_001879085.1. Lineage (NCBI taxonomy): Eukaryota > Viridiplantae > Streptophyta > Magnoliopsida > Solanales > Solanaceae > Nicotiana > Nicotiana attenuata. The sequence goes on along the minus strand of NW_017672804.1, from coordinate 49,825 downwards.
AGAATCTCCCAAATTGACCGTCTCGGTTTCGTCCAGGTTGGACTTAGGCTTATTCTTAAAATTCTCAACTTCTCTGATAACTTCCTCAGGTATCTCATCTTCTTCTTCCGAGTCACTATCCTTATGTTGCGTGGTCTCATTACATGTCACAGTCGTTGGTTATCAAGGTAAGAAATAGTAATGCTATAGAAAAAATATGAAAGATAACGATAATAAAACATCAAATTATTTGATAAATGCTGAAATGTTAAACAAAATATCGTCTAGATGACATTAAAAAAATGTTTTCCAAAACAAAATACTGAAAGAAAGGCGTTTCCAAAACTAAATGCTCAAAAGACTTGTTTTTCGAATAACATTAGTAGCCATGCTACCCCGGGACTCGTCTGGCCCTTGATGGTGTGGCGGTCCAGTTCCTGAGAAATGCTCCCCTCTCCACCGTCTGAATGGTGAGGCCTTCTTCCTTGCTTTTAAGATCGCTTGGAGGAGGAGGAGGAGGAGGAGGACCTCTTGATCTGGTATGATATGCTGATGATGCCAGTATGCACGAACCAACCTTAGGGGATGAGAATAAACAAATAAAGAAAAGAAGAAAAAACAAAAAGGTATATAAGTCAGTGAGGTGTATTAAAAGATTGTTTGCAGTTTTATACACATATTGCGAAATTATAATTTCGCGTCCTAACTTGGGGACCTTATTGTGCCTGAGGTAGGCCTAAGTGACATATATATTTGGAGAAAACTAATGCCAATAACTGCGTCATTTCATTAATCTGAAAAATAAATCGAATCTCTAATAAAACGACAACAATAATAAAGAGTTACTAATGGCATGCGCCTTATTACAACCAAAGCCTAAAACGAGTCTAGAAAGCAAGTAAAACATAATTTCTACTCTATTTGGTCCCAGAAGGACCTTCTCCATGCTTTGTCACTTGGTGAGAGATTTTTTCACCAATCCGGCAGCAAAGGGGGGATAATCCGAACATGCCGAACCTGGGGACCTCGTGCCTCATTTCAGCAAAACAGATAAAGTTAGCCCTTGCCCCCTCCAGATTCAGCTATTTACACGTTAATGATCAACATATTTTTCTCCAAATGATGCACAGATCGTGATTACGTCCATTGGGATTATGGAAATCCCGGCGGACTTTGGACAAGGTTTGTCTTAGTGAGTTATTCCGCGGACAGCATTCTAACTCATACTAGGTTTAGACATGATGCATGCACAGTTGCTTTTAGAATGGGGTCTAGAAGAGTCTAGAATGGTAACCTCAAGCGGACTACTTGAGAGGGAAAGTCACGGAACCGTCGGTTGCACCATTGATCGACTAGTTTTACCGCAAACAAGCCTTTCCAAATTTAAAGGGTGATTTTAGGAAGAGCGCGGACACTCATCAAGTGCCAATATGGTATTAGTACGCACGAGTGGAATATGATGTTGGGCATGCATTATGAAAAAAATAACACGTTGTCAAGTATTATCAAATGTTTGGAAACAAATGCAATATTGAATGAACGTAAATACATAAAGGAAAGAAAACAAGGAAGAAGTTAGTTCGCAAAATGAAGGAATTGTAATAAAGCAAATAAAGGGGGTAAGGATTGGGGAGAGACATGATATAACAAAATTGAGAGTCGGGAACATGATTAGGAAATAAGGGGAAACACACGTTGTAATTGAATTAAACGGAGAGTTGCATGTGAGTTCATATAAAGGGGAAATAGGGAAGAGGATGTGCATGTAGCAATAAAAAGGGAAAATGGGAGCGGGAGATTTAGATAACAACAATACAAAGACACGCTCATCAGGGAAGACTAATTCACAAAGATCAAGTTCGTAACGGTAAGAGCCTAAAAATCCCCAGCAGAGCCGCCATGCTGTCGTGCCCCTTTTTTCTCACGAAATCGGGTTTCAACATTTGATAACTCCTTTGAGAGGGTAGGGAAAGGAATTGGTTAGAGTCGCCACCTAACGGATTAAGGTGCGTTAGGGCACCTAGAGCAGATAACTCCAATTATACCAGTTTGCATCACCAGAGATCGGGTAAGGGCTCTAAATTACCTTGAGGGCAAGGTATTAGGCACCCCTCGAGGTCCACAACGGTGGGTCCTGGCTGAACATAACTTATGAATTAGTCTAATAAAGAAGCTAGAGAATTATTCAATAGGGATGGGGGGTCCTAAATTTTTTAGCCTAAAGGATCACCCCGTCCAACATAAATAATACTCCGTAACTCCCTCGAGTCGGGGTGTTACTCATATTATTCAGCGGGCACAGACTATTATCTCTTGCTACCCGATTACTATGGTTAAGTTGTTACTTAAAGCGCTCTAGTAGATCCTAATTCGTTTCTATGCGTGCAATACCCGTCCCTTACCTATGGTCCCGGAGGCATTAGGACTTCTATTTGGGCTGGTTCTAGACTAAGCCTGGATTGCTCAAAATTGTAAAATACTAGGCGAAAAGCAAAACAATTAGGACTTTTCACATAAAAATAGATACGGGCTCATATTGACCTCCACACATAAACAACAAATGCACGCAACTGATTAGCAGGCTTTATTAATCGCAGAATCCTATAGACAGGATATCTCTATGAGAAGACAGGCGAGCAGTAATATACAGAATCAGTTTCATTAATGCGAGTGTTAAGGCTTATTATTTTACCTACTGATTTTATTTAGTACAACATCTGGGTGTTTCATGCAGTAATGAATAACAGTAAATCACGGTTACAAATCCAGAATTGTGGTTTTAGTCCTATAGGCATATTGTATAAGTGATTGACAGCGGCGATTGTGTTCAAAACCCATTAGCAGAATCCTATAGGCATGATTACTATCACTGAATTGTTTTTTTATCCTATAGGCGTGATATCTATAATAGAATTGATTTTGATCCTATAGGCAGGATATCTATCATTGAACTAATTTGATCCTATAGGCATGATATCTAATTGAATAGCATACGGACAGAAATTTAGACACATTGCCAGAAAACAGTTGAGTCGAATATTGATCCTATAGGCATGATTGCTAGCACACTTTATTAGACAAATTAACGTATCCTATAGGAAGGATTTCTAACAAAAAGTTTTAATATTAATCCTATAGGCAGGATTTCCAATACAGAACTCATACGATTTTAGAAGAATCAACATCACCAATGAAAGTCCTATAGGGAGGATCTCTAAACAACGTAGAACTTAATAGTTTTGGACAAAATGAGCAGAATTAATAGCATAGATGAATCCTTATAGGCAGGATTTCTACCAATTTAACAAAAGAAAATAAGAAATCCCCCCCCCCCGACCCGTTACTTAACTAACTACCGAGACGTCTTATTACTAACTAAGTTACTACG
>NW_017672804.1:31093-46438 GCF_001879085.1 Nicotiana attenuata | reverse complement strand
TTAAAACTTAAAACCCCCTAACCCGAAGGGTACTTACTTTTAATTTTTAACTAAAACGTTTAAAGTTTAACTAACGAACCGAACGAAGTAAATTAGAAGTAGAAGTTAACTATAATAGTAATAAAAATACACTATAGGGAGCCTTCATTAGGCCCAAATAACCCTGGGAACCAGGCCATCAAACCAATCAACTTCGAAGCTTATTTCATCGGTACAACACAACCAATAATGAATAATTCACCCATAGCACATATAGAATCAGGTTTCCAGTGTTTCAAAGTTCCCAAGGGCCTCGGGGACCCAGGGAAATGCTCACACCAGAACCACATACTGAGAAATGATTCAAAAGACATTAGAAATCAGTTCCCAGTGTGTCAGAGTTCACAAGAGTCTCACATGTACCCTGAGTAGTGCTCGCACTAGGTGGTTGAGGGCAGACCCTAAAGGACTAAGGTTGGGAGTTTTTTTTAAGAGTGACAGCATACAAAAGAGGTAGAGATAGTTTTAAAACAGTTTTTGATTTCAGAAGAGAACAAAGTTTAGAACACAGAACTTGTAGGCAGGATTACATTATGAAAACAAGCAATGTTCTTGCTCAAACACACAACCCAAATAAGTTGAAATCTAGAAAACAGTCTAGTTAAGAAAGGTGTTTATTGCTAGAATTTAGGACAGCCTTATTAAAACGCGAAAAACCAAACAGTTAGAACACTCACATGAATTCTAGACATGTAAGAAAGCAAATTATCAAAACGTATAAACGACAGAACAAAAAGCCTAGTAACAATACAAGTTCAAAGGCTTAAGACTAATTGACTACTTAACCTTCTAACATTATCTTAAAGGTACTCAAATTCAGAATAGGTTCAGAACACACAGGAGGTAGATTGAGCATATTTTCTTAAGAGGATTCATATTATTCAAAACAACCAATCTTAAATTAACAATGTTAACCATAGGATTAAAAGAAAAGCATGTAGACATTCAGAATCATGCTTAGAGAGGGATTTTAGACATGCTGGATTATAAACACAAATCAGGAACACATAAAAATGATATGACAAAGGATAGCTACTCACCAGTTAAGCAAGCAAACCAGAATAATACCACAGAGTCGAGAGTCCAGAATGTTTGGCCTTGGCTTTCAGCCGGCCAAGACCAGTAGCAAACAAGAGAGAGTAGAAAGATTATAGAACTAAGCCCTAGATTTCTTAGTGAGAGTATTGAGAGTTCGAGTCTTTCTAAAGGGGAAAGGGGGAAGGGTTTAAATAGTGTTCAACTAGGAGAACAAATAAGGGAAATAAACAAACATATATAAGTAAGGAAAGAAATTAATCGTAGAATAAATAATACAAAGTTCAGTAGATTAACAGGGCATAATACCGTGCAATCAGGCGAGTAACATTTAAAATAAGGAAAATACCAATTAACATTTAGTTTCAAGGCGAATAAGGTAAAGAAATAATGGAAACATGGTAGATTGAACAAAATAAGGAAAATATTAGTACCATACGAGAAAGGAAAGAGTAAAAGTCTCAAACCCTAGTTTTAGGTAAACCATAAAATCAACAAAGAAACAAGGGAAAAATAATCACATACTATGTATAATGAACATAGACAGGAGATTTATTCAAAAAACAACAACGAATCGAACTAGAAAAAGGTTTGAAACCCTAAGTTAGTGCAAATAAAGGAAATTAACAGTAATAGGCAGATTCACGCATAATGAAGTGAATATAGACGAGATAACGCTAAAAATTAAAGTTTGAACCAGTTTAGTTTTGAATAAAAGAGAATCTGAAACCCTAACCTTTAGGGCTAATTAAGAATCCACAAGAGATACATAAAACAACCGTACTCACAAAGAGCACAGGATGAACACAGACAAAATAAACAACATGTTAAGGATTTGAACCAAATTTTGTTTGAATCTCTTAAGATCTGCTTGCCATTTTGGGCAAGCTATTAGGTAATACCAAAATCGGGTAGCCAGTAAGAAGGAGGGGCCAAATAAGGTAAGGAATCAACGATTGATTCCATTATGGGGTTGGAATTGGAGAGATTAGGGTGATGACGGCGCTAGGGTTTTGAGAGGAGGGGGGGAGAAGATGAGAGAGGGAGTGAATAGAGACGGAGGGCTGGGTGAAAATGATTTAGGGTTTTGGCCGGGTAGGTTAGTTTAAAAGGGTTAGGGAGATCAACGGTCATGATTTAAAGATGTTGGGTCGGGTAATTTGGACGGGTACAGGACTGGGTTAATGGGTCTTGGACTGGGGTAATTGGGTAGTGTATAGGTTCGAAATTGGAGTTTTTAGTGGGCTATATTTTAAATACCCAATTTAACCAATAAATAATTTATAAAAAATAATTAATAAATAACAAAAATATCACTTGTGCATGAAAATGATTTAAAATAATTACTTAACAATATAAAAATATAAAAAGTCATTTTCTGTATAAATAATATAATTGTACATGCATATATGCTATCATTGTAAAATGTGCAATTTAGCCTTGTAAAATGTAATGTAATTATAGAAATGCACTGAAAAGTATTCAAACATTATGGTGGTATAAATGATAAGTTTAGATGATTAACTCATCATAAAATATAATTTGGTGGGTAATTATTGTATATTTATATAATAAAATATAGAAACATATTGATTTAAAGCCTTTAAAAATGATAAAAAAAAAACATACTTGTGCATGCCTATAAAATAGATGATGATGCATAGGCACTATTTTGAAAGTACACATATATATGAGGGAAAAATTGGGTATCAACAAGTTTGACATTAATTTTATTTGCATGCTAATATAAGTTATTTTGTTGACTTATGATCCACATGGGATTATAAAATCATGTTAGATAATTATATGTCTTAAACATGATTAAGACGCTTAGCTGGATTGAATAGGTTAATTTCCATAATATTTTAATTTTTGGATGATGATTGGGAACATAGTGAATTTTCGACTCCATGATTAATATATGTGTTTATTAATTTAATCAATTAATGCTTAGTATCATAATATGTATGTATGTTGAAATCGTACCTTGCATTTTTTTATATTTACATGATCCTCATAATATTTTCTATTTTGTTAAATAATGACTACTCTTTCAAAAAATATTGTTGTTGAGCTCAACAAAGGGTTGAAACTCAATGGTGAAAACTATGAAACTTGGGCTTTAAATTCTAGTATGTGCTAGAGGAGCAAGAGGTTCTGGAGGCCACTAACAATGTCATGAATGAGCCTGAGGAAGGCGACACAGCTCATCATAGGTGTGAGCGTGAAGCCTATGACAGTTGGAAGAAAAAGAACTTTATTGCTTGCATTACGTTGTTGAGCACCTTGGATGATGACATCCTAAGGGAGATTAAGGATCACCAAAGAGCTATGGATCTTTGGAATGCTTTAAGGAAAAGGTTTGGTACCTGTTCCACTGCAAGGCTGCAATCCTTAATGATCAAATTTGATTCATATAAGAAACACCCAGAACATTCAATGAAAACACATATGAGGCAAATGACAAATATGATCGGGGAGTTGAAAGATGCTGGTCATGTGTTGGCTGATGAACAACAAATCCAAGCTGTCATACGTTCTTTACCTAGTTCTTGGGATCATATGAAAATGCATTTAACCCATAATGAGCGAATCACAACTCTGGAAGATTACCGGAGGCATCTTGAGTTAGAGGAGGAATGACTTGAGGCTGCAAAGCAAATAGCTGAGTTGCACATGGCTACAACTCCAAAACCAAGAGTGATTCAAAGAAAAGGAACTGGGTAAAGAAGAGAGGGCCACCTCAAGCCCAGCCAGCTCAGCATGCAAAAAGGGCAAAGACTGAAAAAGGCAAGAACAGACGTAACGTGTTAAAGTTGCTAAAGTGAAATGCTACAATTGTGACAAAAAGGGTCACTATGCCAGAAATTGCTCAAAGCCTCCTAGAAAGGTATTTCATGATGCTCGAATTAGTGAACTTTGTGTTTCTAGTTCTGTTTTTCTAACTGAATCTAATCCTTTATAGATTGTAGACTCAGGAGCAACGGACCACATAGCCTGGGAACGCAGTGCCTTTGTTGAATTTCGGCGAGTTCCACGTGGAACAAAGTGGAAATATGTGGGCAACAACAATAAAGTTGCTGTTGAAGGGATTGGTATATGCAAATTAGTCCTGTGTGGTGGTCGAGACCTAATACTACATGATGTTCTCTTTGTACCACAAATTTGCTGGAATGTTATTTCAGTTTCAGTTTTACTTAAGATAGGATTTGACTTGTTTTGTCATGGCAATTCTGTCAAGTTGACTTTTGGTTCAACTTGTTTTGGTCCGGAGGCTTAATTATGGATTTGGATTATGATTCATTTAATAATAATGCTAGTTTTTCTATGTTTGTTTCTTCACATAAATATGATAGTGATGTAAATATATGGCATGCTAGATTTCATCATATTAGCCAACAAAAAATGCAAAGGTTAGCAAAACAATGTTTGCTTTCCAACATTGAACATGTGGAATTGTCCACTTGTGAAAATTATCTAGCTGGAAAATCTGCAAGAAAACCTTTTGGTCAGGCGACTAGAGCTGAATATCCTTTGAAATTAGTCCATTCGGACATCTGTGGGCCTATGAATGTTAGGACAGGCATGGAGCAAGTTATTACATCACATTTATTGATGACCTTACCTATTTCAATTATGTCTATTTAATTTCTCACAAATTAGAAGCAGTAAGTTACTTCAGACGTTACATGAGATTAGTGAAAAATCAATTAGACAAGAAGATAAAAGCTCTTCGAACTGACTGTGGTCGTGAGTACTTATCAACCCAGTTTAATAAGTTATGTGATGAAAAGGGAATAGTTTAACAGTTGACTATCCCAAATACTCCACAACAATACGGTGTTACGAAGAGAAGAAACCGAACGCTCCTAGAAATGGTTAGGTCAATGATGGCACAAGCTAACCTCCCAATTAGTTACTGGGGTGATGCGTTGTTACTGCCACCTTTGTACTTAATCGAGTGCACAGTTACTACTACTCCATATGAGTTATTGACCGGAAAATAACCCGACCTAAGTGTATTAAGACCTTAGGGTTGTGCTGCATATACATATGATTCCTCTCTGATGAGTGGTGATTTTACCACTCATTCTAGTCTATTTTCTTTAGTTTTGTGTCCTTTAATTCTAAAATGAGGCGATTTATGGTGTGCATTGCTAGATTTTCAGGTAAATGATACCATAAAGTGATTTGAATTTAAATGAAGAGGAATTGAGCAAAAAGAGTAACAAAAGTACAAAATTCTTCAGTGATTCTGCATCTGCGGAACACTGTTCGCATATGAGGCTTCGCATCTGCTAAGGAAAATACCGCATCTGCGGAAAGGAGTCCCATGCACTAGAAACGCATATGCGGTTAGTGATACGCATCTGCGGTGTCGCTTCTGCGACACAAGTTCCACATCTGCGGAGAAAGGCAATCCCCTCATGTTTCGCATCTGCGATTAGATGTCCGCTTTTGCGGAACTACACCTGCGTTGACTCTTCAGCAGGTGCAGCCAACGGGCTTCAGACCTGGGCAGACTTGAAAATTCACATCTCCTCAATTCCAAACTAACAAATACACGACCTAGCTCATCTTTGGCATATCTTTGGCTTATTTTCAGTCCTTAGACTAGAGAAGAACGAGTTTTGGAAGTTAGGGTTCATGCACACACACTTGGGTCTTGAAGATTTGAAGCTTTTGGTTGAGAATTTCTTACTCATTTATGCTCATTTCTTTATTTTCTTACTTTGTATTGTATATCTAAGTGTGTAGTATTTATTGCAACAATTGAATCTTGTTTATGAAAATATACATGTTTAAAGTATGGATTAAATATCCTGTTGTGCTTATGTATTGAACGATTTTTATTTATTATGTGTCACACCTCCTTTTCTTACTACCCGGAAGGGGGATAATAAAGGGAGTTTTTTCAATTAAAGGACAATCAAAACGGGATTTATTTATTAAAAGATTCAGAGTCGCCACTTGGGAGATTTATGGTGTCCCAAGTCACCGGTTTAAAATCCCGAATCGAGGAAAAGAATGACTCTGTTTAACAGTCCGCGAACCAGAAATCCGAGTAAGGAATTCTGTTAACCCGGGAGAAGGTGTTAGGCATTCCCGAGTTCCGTGGTTCTAGCACGGTCGCTCAACTGTTATAATTTGCTTAATTATCTGATTTTAGAACATTTGAACCTATGTGCACATTTTAAACTTTTAACCGCTTTTTGATTTTAAAGAAGATTGAACGTCGTTTAAAACATGTATTTGTATCGCGCCACATGAAATGCACCCGCAATCCTAAACACATTTTATTCAACATTTTAGGATTTGGATTTGGGTCACATGAAATGCACACCCGAATTTAGGAAAATAATATTATTAAAGTACGCACCTAAAGCAACTACGCGTTTTAGCTTTGCGAGGGCCATGAAATTTTGCTAAATGGCACGCCTCGGATTCTAAGGTTGTGTTAAAGCTAATTAAAACAAAGGCCACGCAATTGTCATTTTTGTTTGGCATGGCGCGCCTCGATGCTAAATTTAAAAAGGGGACCAAATTGTAGCTCCTCTCAATCTATTTACTGAGATTAAATAAACGGACGTTCTCAAATCAAACTTCAAGTGACTAGATACAACATGGTGTGGTAACGAAGCATTGGGCCAATCATTAAGGTCCTGGGCACAAATTGAGTCTAAACATGACCCAGGGAAACGAGCATCAGATTTACACCTTAAAGAGACTGTAATTCGAATCCTTGGGGGCCCAAACTTGTTTCAATTTAGAATTAATTTCCACACTTATGTTAATTCAAACGCCAATCGGCAGATACCACGAGGAACCTGGAATTGGCTCAGCAACCTGAAACTCTTGATTATAAAAAAAATCCAAACACCATCTGCATATACTCAAATTTCCATTGTTTTAATTATTCCAGCAATAGGTGACAATATAAACACTTTGACCATAAGTTTTCGAATCATATGAATGTTCGATCATCATGTTCACTATCCATTTACATTTGATTCGAAATCAACCTAAGCTTCAATTCCAAACGACCAATTTGTTTAAATCAGAATCTGAACAAGTTTGATACAAACGTACGAATCCATACTTAGCAATTCACTGAATTCAAATGAACATACAAGACCACTAACCCTCAGTAGAAACGAGGTGAAATCTGTCGCCCAAAATACAATATCAGAATAGAGCTAAAAATTAGAGTTCATGATCCATTTGTTTAATAAAAGAAACATCTACGAATCCTACTCGTGTATTCCCTAATCATGCTATTTAACATCGAAGCTAAACATTTAAACATGAACGCAGAACCAGATTCACAGCATGCAAAACCAACTTATCTAGTGCTTATCACTACAGGCTCCCACATAACGCGTAACAACAGAGGAAACAGAAAAGAAATTGAGTCAAAATGCAATTTGTATTCCACCACATTCATTGAATTACATGGTCAGCACTTAGTCATGGTTCATTGAGCTAGGAGAGATACCTGGAAAACAAAACAAGAGTGAGGTGAGAGTAGCAGAAGTGAACAGCAGCAAACAACCAAGATCCAATCACCCCAGCAATGAAACAGTGAGATTCTTTAAGAAAAACTTAACACAACAGTGAACCAATTAACAAATCAAACCAAGCTCTTTTTTACCCAAACTCAACTCGATTTATCACCAAATTCTCATTTTCAGAAATTTTAAACCAACGGAGTGATTCAGTGAGTTAAAACCAAGCAAACAACACCAACTCCTTAGACTTTCAGCAATTGAAAACTAAGAAAAATCAAAGAAGGATTTCAATAGAACAGTCTTGCTATGGATTTCTCAGCTATTTTAATTTTCATATTTTTAGATTGTTCAAAAGCTGCCCAATATGAGGAGAAAGAGGTCCTTATATAGGCATATCTAAGGCAGCCCTATCCTAGCTAGCCATTTCCCATTTTACCCCTCTCAAACCAGATTATTTTACCCCTTTACCCCTCTAAAGAATCTAAAAATCCTGCTTCCTAACAGACTCACATTTATCTAGTCCCCTGGAAACTTCTGTCTAACAGAAATGATTCTCTCCCAACCTAGAATCCCTGAATTACCCTTAGCCCAATCAATTATTACAAAACCTAACTCTTCCTTTGGGACCCCTAGAGTTTTAGGACTAACAATTGACTCCCCTAAGATCCGTTGAAGTGTGATAAACAGGCCTAATCAAATGCTAAGGGCTTCAAACAGATCAAAGATGGAATTCTCAACAAAAATGCAAAACTCTTGATAATTGAAACAAACATAACATGAATCAAACACTCAACATTCACAAGGTCATCTAAAATAGTAATTAAACAGAAGTGTAATCTCTAAAACTTATTGCAATTAGACCTAATCAATGATTTAAACAACTTAAACCTAAAGTAACTGACATGAAATGTTCAAGATTATTAATCATAGTGATTAAAACAAAACAAATAGACCAAGATTTATATAGCAATCAAGAGGAGAACAGGACCAACCCTAATTCGAACCCTGAACGCGAATCGTGAATTTATACCCAAGGGAAAGGGGGTGAGGAAGAAGATGAATCAACTGAAAGAGAAAACAAAAGGAGTGAAGAAACCCTTACCTATTTGAACAAAATCGAACCCCGGACTCGAACCATTGATTTCGTCCCCAATAATTTCACTCATTTGTTCTTGGCAAGAACAAATAAGAAACGTTATTGAGGGACAAAACCAACCCAAACTCGAGAAAGACCCTTATGCACCAATTTAGGGTTTGGAATTCTGGAATCCTAGATTTAAAATTCGAGTAGTTTTGGGGGTATTTCAGAGAAATTGAGTGTGGATTTAGGGCAAGGGGGGCGAGGAGGTTATAGGGTGTGATTTTAAGGCGATTTGGTGGTGGCGCCGCCACCGGAGAAATTGTGGCGGCGCTAGGGTTCCTGGTTTCAAATCAATATTCAAAGGATTCGGGGGAGTTTTGAGGGAAACTGGTTGTGGATTTGAGATGAGGAGGCAAAGGAGAAGCCGTGGTGTTAATTTCATGGTCATCGGAGACTTGCCGCCACCGTAGGGCGATTTCCGGCGGCGGCTGACGGCGACGTTACACGGGAGGGTGAGAGACTGGTGGTGGGGGGGTTCTGAGAGAGGGGGGTGGGTGACGTTCAGACAATATATATCCGGCCTTCCCCACTTCTGAGCCGTTAGATCAAAAGATCCTCGACGGCTCAGATTAGTTCCAATCCAAACGGGGTCGTTTAACTGGGGGACGGGAATGGACCGGGTTTCTGGAACGGGTATGAGCCGATTTTTGATGGGTATTGGAGCAAATGACTGGGCTGGACGGAATTTAAACAAGACAAGCCCAATTCAATCTAATTTCCACAATTCTTTTCCCTCTATTCATTTTTTTTTGAAAATTAAACTAAAATCTAGATTGAATTATAAAACCAAATTAACCTATCAAAAATGCTAATTAATCCTAAATAATAATTATCACAAATAATTAAAACAACTTGAAAGAAAAACCACCTAAAATCAAAGTTAAAACTGAAGGTGCAAATTAAACCATTTTTTTTTGTGATTTTCTTTTTATAAAATGACTAATTACTAATTAAAAAAATGACAAATTAAATCCTAAATGCAAATGCACGTATATTTTGTATTTCTCCATTTAATTAAAATGAAATAAACATGCACAAACAATTGCAAACAAAAAATGCCACAAAAATCCATAAAATTGCAAATAATGAAAAGAAATTATTTTGTTTTGAAACTATGGGAGTAATTCATGTAGGGCAAAAATCACGTGCTCACGGCTGCCCCTCTTTGCTCGGAAACACGAAGAGTTTTCGTGCAAAGATAAGTGAGCGGATACGAGCGATTTTTGCCCGTTCGAATACTCCGTAGGAAGCATTTTTGAAAAATTTGACCGCACCCTGCTTCCGAGGTTGCCTACATATCCTTGGCTAAAAGGAATCAGGTCAGTGTAGTTCAGGAAGGTCTGGTAGCTGGGACTACCATGAGAGTTGTGATTTCACTGTTGCTGCTGTTGCTGCTATTGCTTACTGAACCCCCTTATTACACCATGTCAAAAATAAAAGAAGCTAGACTAGACTATGATCTATGCTTTACAAAAAATCCTATCTATATCATCTAACTTGCTCTCGTGGTTCTTGTCGCCTTGTTGACTTGTATTCTTCCGGTGATGTCTCTTTGTTGCCGCCTTGAATTGTGATATGAGATGTTTGCCCTTTCTCCAGGTGGCTGCCTAACTGCCGAACTTGAATGTATTCCCTGCTCTTCAGGCAGGCTCCTGACTGCTGACTTGAAATGTATTCCTCTGTTCTTCAGGCGGGCTCCTGACTGCTAAAAACTTGAAATGTATTCCCTGTTCTTCAGGCGGGCTCCTGACTGCTGACTTGAAATGTATTCCTCTGTTCTCCAGAAGGGCTCCTGACTGCTGACTTGAAATGTATTCCTCTGTTCTCCAGGCGGGCTCCTGACTGCTGACTTGAAATGTATGCCTCTGTTCTCCAGGCGGGCTCCTGACTGCTAAGACCTGAATGTATTCCTCTGTTCTCCAGGAGGGCTCCTGACTGCTAAAACTCGAATGTATTCCTCTGTTCTCTAGGCGGGCTCCTGACTACTAAAACTTGAATGTATTCCTCTGTTCTCCAGGCGGGCTCCTGACTTCAACAAAAATAGACAAAACAAAGAAAATTTTCTGCCCCAATTTGGAGGCTGGGCATCATATCACCAGATAAGAATAAGAATTTGAAAGCTAAAACTTGAATTGTACTCCCTCTGTTCTTTAGGCGGGGTCCTGACTGCTAAAACTTGAATGTATTCCTCTGTTCTCCAGGCGGGCTCCTGACTGCTGACTTGAATATATTCCTCTGTTCTCCAGGCGGGCTCCTGACTGCTGACTTGAATATATTCCTTTGTTCTCCAGGCGGGCTCCCGACTGCTAAAACTTGAAATGTATGCCTCTGTTCTTCAGGCGGGTTCCTGACTGCTGATTTGAAATGTATGCCTCTGTTCTTCAGGCGGGCTCCTGATTGCTAAAACTTGAAATGTATTCCTCTGTTCTCCAGGCGGGCTCCTGACTGCTACAACTTGAATGTATTCCTCTGTTCTTCAGGCGGGCTCCTGACTGCTAAAACTTGAATGTATTCCTCTGTTCTCCAGGCGGGCTCCTGGCTGCTAAAACTTGATAGTATTCCTCTATTCTCCAAGCGGGCTCCTGACTGCTAAAACTTTAATGTATTCCTCTGTTCTCCAGGCGGGCTCCTGACTTCAATAAAAATAGACAAAACAAAGAAAATTTTCTGCCCAGTTTGGTGGTTGGGCGTCATATTACCAGATATTAATAAGAATTTGAAAGATAAAACTTGAATTGTACTCCCTCTGTTCTTCAGGCGGGGTCCTGACTGCTAAACTTGAATGTATTCCTCTGTTCTCCAGGCGGGCTCCTGAGTTCTGACTTGAAAATATTCCTCTGTTCTCCAGGCGGGCTCCTGACTGCTAAAACTTAAATGTATTCCTCTATTCTCCAGGCGGGCTCCTAACTGCTAAAACTTGAATGTATTACTCTGTTCTCCAGGCGGGCTCCCTGACTTCAATAAAATAGACAAAAACAAAGAAAATTTTCTGCCCCAGTTTGGTGGTTGGGCGTCATATTACCAGATATTAATAAGAAATTTGAAGCTAAAAACTTGAATTGTACTCCTATGTTCTTCCAGGCGGGGTCCTGACTGCTAAACTTGAATGTATTCTCTGTTCTCCAGGCGGGCTCCTGACTTCTGACTTGAAAATATTCCTCTGTTCTCCAGGCGGGCTCCTGACTGCTAAAACTTGAAAATGTATGCCTCTGTTCTTCAGGCGGGCTCCTGACTGCTCATCTTTGAAATGTATTCCTCTGTTTTTCAGGCGGGCTCCTGACTGCTAAAACTTGAAATGTATGCCTCTGTTCTTCAGGCGGGCTCCTGACTGCTGCATTTGAAATGTATTCCTCTGTTCTCCACGCGGGCTCCTGACTTCAACAAAAATAGACAAAACAAGAAAATTTCCTGCCCCAGTTTGGTAGCTGGGCACATGGGTGAGTGTTAAACTGAATTATTCTACCAACTATTGTAAGAATTTGAAAGCTAAGTCCTATTATCCAGGGAGGTCCTGACAACTCTACTAGCATTTCTAAAGGTATTACTCCCGCTACATTGGGTTATCTAAAAACAAATCTTAAGCCAATTCCCATTATCTAGGAGGGTCCCCTGAAAATCAACTATTATCCTGAAAGTGAACATTTTACTGCTAACTATATTTCTTGCAACAGAACTTATGCCAAACCTTATTGTCCAATGGAAATCTTAAAAGCTAGGTCTCATTATTCAGGAGTGTCCTTGAAAACTCCTAATTGAATTTCTACCTTAACATTTCCAACTTTTAAACCAACTTATATTCCTTTTGGGATACATCTACGCTACTTTACGCTACTTCATGATTGTCTTGAATTTTAAACTAAATCCCATTTTCCAGGAGGGTCCTGAAAACTCCTAACTAAATCCTATCTTAAACATGCAAACCTTGCAACCAACTTATATTCCTTGGGGTACATTTATGCTAGCTTATGCTATTCATGCTCGTTTTGAAATTTAAACTAGCCCATTTTCCAAGAAGGTCCTGAGCATTTACGGTCATACCTGTTTGGTGCTGCCCTTTCCTTACGGAGGGTTTCTCCGAAACAAACAAAATTTCTGCCCCTGTTTTCAATCAAAGAAGAATATTGTCAGTTTAAAAATGGTGGTTATTTTGATGGCAATTCTTGCTGAAGATGTCTCCGCTGCTGTGTTTTGCTTTGACCTGCTTCCCGAAATGGCCCTGAACCCGCTTGACTTTCTGACTACTTTCAAACCCCATTACCTTCGATGACCCGAGGTGTTTTTATGCCCAGACTGTTGTTTTCGCATCTCTTGACCCTCTTTAATCTGAAACTTTGCATCTCTCATCAAAATTACCCGACCAATCCATCGACGAAACTCCCGTGACCCTTGTTATCTCAACTTTGCATTATGCCATCTTTGGTATATTCTGGCCCCACTGTGCTTTGCAATTGGGAAACTAGTAGTAAGCCCTGACGTCCTTTTCTTCTTTGTTTTGAACAGGACGAACATTGAAACAATCTTAAAGAACAAACCACCAAAAGGAATGAAATGCAATGACCTTAAGAGTTAGTGATAAAGAGAATCCAAAACCGGACGACTTACAAAAGGGAAAGAAAAGGAAAGAAAGACATCTGAGTGGAACAACTGGTACCATTGATCATGACATGCATTTCGACTAATCGGCCCAATCCGTCCCAACCAATCGACTTTCAGTTGCACACTCTGTTGCCCCAGAATTCCAATAACCTGATTTCTTTCAAACCAAACCCTATCTTGTTCATCCTGCGGTGTCCTGAACGATTTTCACCCACAGATCTCTCTCATTTGTTCGTCTCTCAACTCACTTTCGCCTTACGGTGCCCGTGAGGGTTTTCACCAAATAAGACTTCCTCATTTTTTATTTCTCTCAGCTCCCGTCGGCCTTAAAACGGTGCCCCGTGAGGGTTTCACCCATAAGACTCTCTTCATTTTCATTATTTTCCCTGCTTGGACCAGAGTGTTTGCCTCTGAAACGACCTCACCTCCTATCTGCTCGACTTGGCATTTCTTGAAGACTGATCGGAAAAGGTCTTTAATCTGGACCGTAATGTAGGGCTTTTGGATGAGGTTAGAAAGAAAGGGTATCCAAAGGCCTCAAAAACAATTCAAATGGGTTTAAAACTACAAACTTTCGGACATCAGAGTTTCTTACAACAACCACAACTTTCTGCCCTAGTTTTCTTACTTGGGGACTTTAAGATTTTTATATGATGGGCACCGAACCCCGGTGAGCCTTACGTGAGGCTAAAGGCAAACAGGTCCGACGTAGTTCAATGTCATAAAAATTACTATTAAATTGTTTGTGACTGTTTTCTTTTTTCTTCCAGTTTTTTTCCTACCTCTTTTTTTCTTTTTTCTTTTTCTTTTCTTTTCTTTTCTTTTTCTTTTCTTTCTTTCTTTTCTTTTCTTTCCTTTTTTCTTTTCATTTTTCCTTTCTCTTTTCATTCTTTTCTTTCTCTTTTTCTCTTTTCTTTCCTCTTTTCTCTTTTTCCTTTAACTTATTTTGCGCTTGCGTTTCTGAACTTTTGCTACTGATTCCAAAAGAGGTGTATGAAAGAAAATAAGTAGGCTCAAAGGGGGTAGCAAAGGATAAAGTGTTTGGATAGCAGAACAAAATGCCTTCGTCATTCCAAATCTTCAAAACATGCCAAGTACACAACAAATAATTAAAACAAAGAAGATCATACATAATATCTCTTGACCGCATCGGAATTGATGGCCATTTCAACACACTTGCCTTCTATGTCTGTCAAATATAAAGCGCCATTGGACAACACTCTCGTCACGATGAACGGCCCTCTGCCCAATTTGGGGCGAACTTGCCCTTTGGCCTCAGCCTAATGTTGGAAGAATACACCTGCAAACTTGTTGACTCCACTTCGAACTCTTCGGTGCGCACCTTCTTATTGTATGAATCTTGGCCATTCTCTGTTGATACAATTGGCCATGACACACTGCTGCCAAATCTTTTCTCAATCGATCAAACTTCAATTGCTCAGGCCGGGTTCCTGACCCATTCACATCAATCAATTTGGCTTTAGCGAACAATCCGAAGGGATGGGAATTTCACCTTTTTTCCAAAATTAGCTGGCTTTTAAAACTGGGGCGCGAGATTCCCTCATGGCATGTCATGTATTGAAACCAGCATAAAAAAGAATTGTGTAAGGAAGAAAAGAAAAAAAAAAATAAAATCTGGCGGTATTGAAGGAAGAGGGGAAAGATTGCATTTTCTGTGGAAAATCGATAAGATAAACGAGGGTTATACATACCAAACAGAACGGAACATAGAACTGACATTACAAACCCTGGCAATAATCCTGAATAAACTGAAAGAAAATCAAAAGCAAACTACCAAAGACTCGTTCCGGGTAAGGAGAGGTGCTGGCCTTCCCAATTCTGCTTACATCTTTGCCACTTGGCCCCAACAAATTGCACGTCCCCTTGCTATTCTCCACCGCTCCACATGTTCAACATTGGTCGAACAACTTCTCGAACCTTTCCAATAACTCTGCTATCAAGTTCACCACAGAACTAGGAACTGTTAATTATGGGCGCTTCCAGCGCCTGGCTTGACAATGACGG
>NW_017672804.1:0-31068 GCF_001879085.1 Nicotiana attenuata | reverse complement strand
ATTTTATTTATTTGATTTCAAAACCAACTATCCTAAATTCTTTTTCTTCTTTTCTTCTTTTTTTTCAAAAATTAAATAAAAAATCTAAATTAATTCCTAGAACTTAATTGACCCAAAAACACTAATTAAACCTAAATGATAATTATCAAAACTAACAAATTACAAGGAAAACTACTGAAATCAAAAATTAACGCTAAAAGTGCAAATTAAACTATTTTGTGATTTTTATTTTTTTTTATAAAATAACTTGATTATTAATTAATGCAAAATGCAAAATTAACTCCTAAATGCACATGCCACGCATTTTTTTTTGTATTTTTTCACTAATTAAAATGCACAAACAAAAATGCAAACAATTAACAAAAAATGCCACGAAATTGCAAATAATGGAAAAAATATATTTTATTTTGAATTTATGGGAGTAATTCATATAGGGAAAAAATCACGTGCTCACGGCTGCCCCTCTTTGCTCGGAAACACGAAGAGTTTTCGTGCAAAGATAAGTGAGCGGATACGAGCGATTTTTGCCCGTTTGAATACTCCGTGGGAAGCATTTTTGAAAGATTTGACCGCACCCTGCTTCTGAGGTTGCCTACATATCCTTGGCTAAAAAGGAATCAGGTCAGTGTAGTTCGGGAAGGTCTGGTAGCTGGGACTACCATGAAGCTGTGGTTTCACTGTTGCTGCTGCTGCTGTTACTGCTTACTGAACCCCCTTATTACACCATGTCAAAAATAAAAGAAACTAGACTAAGCTATGATCTATGAATTACAAAAGATCCTATCTATATCTTCAAACTTGCTCTTGTGGTCCTTGTTGCATTGTTGACTTGTATTCTTCCGGTGGAATTCTTTTGTTGCTGCCTTGAATTGCATTCTGAAGTGTTCTCCCTTTCCCCAAGTGATGCTTTGACCGCTAAAACTGGAAATGTAGTCCTCTGGTCTCCAGGCGGGCTCCTGACTGCTGAACTTGAAACGTAGTCCTCTGTTCTCTAAGCGGGCTCCTGACTTCTGAAACTTGAAATGTATGCCTCTGTTCTCCAGGCGGGCTCCTGACTGCTAAGACCTGAATGTATTCCTCTGTTCTCCAGGCGGGCTCCTGACTGCTAAAACTTAAATGTATTCCTCTATTCTCCAGGCGGGCTCCTGACTGCTAAAACTTGAATGTATTCCTCTGTTCTCCAGGCGGGCTCCTGACTTCAATAAAATAGACAAAACAAAGAAAATTTTCTGCCCCAGTTTGGTGGTTGGGCGTCATATTACCAGATATTAATAAGAATTTGAAAGCTAAAACTTGAATTGTACTCCCTCTGTTCTTCAGGCGGGGTCCTGACTGCTAAACTTGAATGTATTCCTCTGTTCTCCAGGCGGGCTCCTGACTTCTGACTTGAAAATATTCCTCTGTTCTCCAGGCGGGCTCCTGACTGCTAAAACTTGAAATGTATGCCTCTGTTCTTCAGGCGGGCTCCTGACTGCTGACTTGAAATGTATGCCTCTGTTCTTCAGGCGGGCTCCTGACTGCTGACTTGAAATGTATGCCTCTGTTTTTCAGGCGGGCTCCTGACTGCTAAAACTTGAAATGTATGCCTCTGTTCTTCAGGCGGGCTCCTGACTGCTGACTTGAAATGTATGCCTCTGTTCTTTAGGCGGGCTCCTGACTTCAACAAAAATAGACAAAACCAAGAAAATTTCCTGCCCCAGTTTGGTAGCTGGGCACATGGGTGAGTGTTAAACTGAATTATTCTACCAACTATTGTAAGAATTTGAAAGCTAAGTCCTATTATCCAGGGAGGTCCTGACAACTCTAAGCTACATCTTCTAAAGGTATTACTCCTGCTACATTGGTTATATAAAAACAAATCTTAAGCCAATTCCCATTATCTAGGAGGGTCCTGAAAATCAACTATTATCCTGAAAGTGACAATTTTACTGCTAACTTATATTTCCTTGCAACAGAACTTATGCCAAACCTTATTGTCTAATGGAAATCTTAAAGCTAGGTCTCATTATTCAGGAGTGTCCTGAAAACTCCTAATTGAATTCTACCTTAACATTCCAACTTTTAAACCAACTTATATTCCTTTGGGATACATCTACGCTACTTTACGCTACTCATGATTGTCTTGAATTTTAAACTAAATCCCATTTTCCAGGAGGGTCCTGAAAACTCCTAACTAAATCCTATCTTAAACATGCAAACCTTGCAACCAACTTATATTCCTTGGGGTACATTTATGCTAGCTTATGCTATTCATGCTCGTTTTGAAATTTAAACTAAGCCCCATTTTCCAAGAAGGTCCTGAGAATTTACGGTCATACCTGTTTGGTGCTGCCTTTCCTTACGGAGGGTTTCTCCGAAACAAACAAAATTTCTGCCCCTGTTTCAATCAAAGAAGAATCTTGTCAGTTTAAAAATGGTGGTTAGTTGATGGCATTCTTGCTGAAGATGTCTCCGCTGCTGTGTTTTGCTTTGACCTGCTTCCCGAAATGGCCCTGAACCGCTTGACTTTCTGACTGACTTTCAAACCCCATTACCTTCGATGACCCGAGTGTTTTATGCCCAGACTGTTGTTTCGCATCTCTGACCTCTTTTATCTGAAACTTTGCATCTCTCATAAAATTACCCGACCAATCCATCGACGAAACTCCCGGTGACCCTTGTATCTCACTTTGCATTATGCCATCTTTGGTATATTCTGGCCCCACTGTGCTTTGCAATTGGGAAACTAGTAGTAAGCCCTGACGTCCTTTCTTCTTTGTTTTGAACAGGACGAACATTGAAACATCTTAAAGAACAAACACCAAAAGGAATGAAATGCAATGACCTTAAGAGTTAGTGATAAAGAGAATCCAAAACCGGACGACTTACAAAAGGGAAAGAAAAGGAAAAGAGACATCTGAGTGGAACAACTGGTACCATTGATCATGACATGCATTTCGGACTAATCGGCCCAATCCGTCCAACCAATCGACTTTCAGTTGCCACACTCTGTTGCCCCAGAATTCCATAACCTGATTTCTTCAACCAAACCCTATCTTGTTCATCCTGCGGTGTCCTGAACGATTTTCACCCACAGATCTCTCTCATTTGTTCGTCTCTCAACTCACTTTCGCCTTACGGTGCCCGTGAGGGTTTTCACCAATAAGACTCTCTCATTTTTATTTCTCTCAGCTCCCGTCGCCTTACGGTGCCCGTGAGGGTTTTCACCAATAAGACTCTCTTATTTTCATTATTTTCCTGCTTGGACCAGAGTGTTGCCTCTGAAACGAATCACCTCTATCTGCTCGACTTGGCATTTCTTGAAGACTGATCGGAAGGTCTTTATCTGGACCGTAATGTAGGCTTTTGGATGAGGTTAGAAAGAAAGGGTATCAAAGGCTCAAAAACAATTCAAATGGGTTTAAAACTACAACTTTCGGAATCAGATTTCTTACAACAACCACAACTTCTGCCCTAGTTTCTTACTTGGGGACTTTAAGATTTTTATTATGATGGGACCGAACCGTGAGGCTGCCTACGTATGCTTAAAAGGAATCAGGTCGAACGTAGTTCATGTCATAAAAATTACTTTATTGTTGTGACTTTTTCTTTTCTTCCAGTTTTTCTCTCTCTTTTTTTCTTTTTCTTTTTCTTTTCTTTTCTTTTCTTTTTCTTTTTCTTTTTTTTTCTTTTCTTTCCTTTTTCTTTTCATTTTTCTTTCTCTTT
This sequence comes from Nicotiana attenuata, assembly GCF_001879085.1. Lineage (NCBI taxonomy): Eukaryota > Viridiplantae > Streptophyta > Magnoliopsida > Solanales > Solanaceae > Nicotiana > Nicotiana attenuata. The sequence continues at coordinate 27,363 of NW_017672804.1, read as the reverse complement.
TCATTCTTTTCTTTCTCTTTTTCTCTTTTCTTTCTCTTTTCTCTTTTTCCTTTACTTATCTTTTGCGCTTGCGTTTCTGAACTTTTGCTACTGATTCCAAAAGAGGTGTATGAAAGAAAATAAGTAAGGCTCAAAGGGGGTAGCAAAGGATAAAGTGTTTGGATAGCAGAACAAAATGCCTTCGTCATTCCAATCTTCAAAACATGCCAAGTACAAACAAATACAATTAAAACAAAGAAGATCATACATAATATCTCTTGACCGCATCGGAATTGATGGCCATTTCAACACACTTGCCTTCTATGTCTGTCAAATATAAAGCGCCATTGGACAACACTCTCGTCACGATGAACGGCCCCTGCCAATTTGGGGCGAACTTGCCTTTGGCCTCAGCCTAATGTGGAAGAATACACCGCAACACTTGTTGACCCACTTCGAACTTTCGTGGGCGCACCTTCTTATTGTATGATCTTGCCATTCTCTGTTGATACAATTGGCCATGACACACTGCTGCCAATCTTTTCTCATCGATCAAACTCAATTGCTCAGGCGGGTTCTGACCCACTCATCATCATCAATTTCGGCTTTAGCGACAATCCGAAGGGATGGGATTTCAACTTTTCAGAATTAGCTTGGCTTTTAAAACTGGGCCGAAGATTCCTCATGCATGTCATGTCATTGAAACCAGCATAAAAAGAATTGTGTAAGGAAGAAAAGAAAAACAAAAATAAAACTGTCAGGAATGAAGAAGAAGGGAAATTGCATTTTGTGGAAATCGAAAGATAACGAGGTTTATACATCCAAACAGACGGAACATAGAATCTGAATTACAACCCTGGAATAATCCTGATAAACTGAAAGAAAATCAAAGCAAACTACCAAGACTCGTTCCGGGTAAGGAGAGGTGTGGCTTCCCAATTGTTAATCTTTGCACTTGGCCCAACAAATTGCACATCCGCCTTGCTACTCCAACCTCCACCATGTTCACATTGTCGAACAACTTCTCGAACCTTTCAATCAACTCTTTATCAAGTTCAACCACAGAACTAGGAACTGTTATTACTGGGCGCTTCCCAGCGCCTGGCTTGACAATGACGGGATCTGTGTGGGCACCCTCCACAATCACGATAGGCTTGTTCGCCACTCCTGGCACAACCACTTTTGCCCTTTCTTGTTTCGTTGCAACCTCACTTGAGGACCCTTTCTTGACTACCGCAGATGGTTCACTGTTTGTCCCGCTCAACGTGATCACTGATTTCTCACTTGTTGACTTTTCAACCAGCCTGACCTCATTGGACCGAATCATCATGACGGTCTGTGAAAGCTTCTTAGGCTCCCCTCCCTTATGCACTATCTTAATCATATTGGTCTCATGATGGGCCAGCAACGGATTCTGGTTGATATTGGGCGCTTCCGGGGCCTAAACCTCGATCCGATGGGTATCAATGAGCTCTTGAATAGCTGTTTTCAATTGCCGGCATTTCTCTATGTCATGCCCCGGAGCACCTGAACAATATTCGCGTGATTGGTGGAGGAGGGTATGGGACTTGTTTGGGTGGTGGAGCTGGTGGTGTTTGGGAAGTGGCGCCATAGCATTGTTGGTAGGGGGAAATGCTGGAGATGAATTCACAGTAGGAGGCTCCTGAGGTTGAGCCAATGGGGGAATATAAGCCGGGTTGACGGGGTAAACCGGTGGTGGGTGCCCTTTTGCCCAAGCCTGGTACATTTCAGCCATTTGCTGCTTTAACTTATACATCTCTTCTTTCATCGAATTAACATCCAATTCTTCCACCTCTTTTGACGGATTGACAATACTTGCCTCTAGTTCTTGGTTGGTCATGTTCAGCTTGTCTTTTGACCGGGTGTTGTAGGAGTGAGTTGCCAGAATGCCAGTCAACTAACCACCTGCCTGGGCTTAATACATCAACAACCTTGTTAGCGATTAGGGCTTTAACAGATTGGTAACCGCACATTTTGGGGAATGAATGCACCTAAGCAGTTAACCATTTCGATTATGTATTTGATCGGTTGCTTGCGTCATCCCGGCTTTCCTTATTTCCATTTGCAACTTCTTTTCTTCTCTTTTTTTTTTCATTCTTGCCTTCCTCTTCTCTTTGTTTTTATTCTCTCATTTCCCTCTCTTATTTTGCCGTTGCTTCCTTCTCACGGTTTCTTATTTTCTTTCTCTCTTTTTTTCTCTTTTTCTCTCTTGTTTTTCCTCTCTTTCTTTTCCTTTTTTTTCTTTTTCTTTTTCTTTTTTTTTTTAAATATCACTCTTTTTTTTTCTTTTGGTTATGGTCGAATCCTATGGAGATTGCTTACGTATCATGACCCCGCATGAATCAGACCGAGCGTAGTTCTGGGGACATAAATGAAACATAAATAACAAAAATATTTTGGGATTTTCAGATAAAAATAAAATATTTTGATTACAACGACTCATCCTACCGAACTTTTACCATAAAAACCAACAGGCTCAAAAAGGAAACTAACAGGAGAAAAATCAAGACTCATTTTAAGGTTATCACTATTTTTTCAAAATTTTCATAAAAATACCCGGCTTTGCCAATACGGCCTTTCAGCACCTCGAGGAAGAAGATTTTAAGGCTGTGTTCGCTAACCGGCCAAAAAATTTAAAAATGGCAAAAGGTGGCTGTTCTTGCAAAAACAGCCTTCCGGCGCCCTTTTAGGGACATTCGGCTATTTGATAAGAATGGCATCACCTTACTTATTTACCATAAAATTTTGTTCTTTTTGGGCTAGTTTTGCAAAAGGGAAGTTGGACCCGATGAGGGTTGCCTACGTATCCCATGCCCTGTGGGAATCAAACTGGCGTAGTTCGGGCAAATAAAACAAAACCAACTATTTTTGAAAACAAAACCTTTTCTTCTTTGTTTTTTGTTCATTTTTCTCAAAAATTCGGCAGAGTTTCAGTATCATTTGGACATTGCTTTTTCTCTTTCAAAACAGGTGATTAACTCACTTAACCCTTACACTGCTTTTTTCTTTTTCCAATTTTCTCCCATCACTCAAAAGCTGGTCAGCATGCAAACCCGAAGCAAATAAATGCAACAAATAGCACGTAAAATACGCATCAGGATGGTCTGTTATTTTGGGTACACCTGTCCTAGACGGACCCAACCCCTGTGTTGATTCCCCTAAGTCAAATGCACGTGATGCAACAAATCGCTCCTACTAGGGATCCGACATGAGGCTGAGTTATTCTAGGTTTAAAAACCTGGGCTTATTTGTTCTAGACCTGGCTTACCCGAGCGGACAACTCGAGCCGAGAGGGGGCAGCGTACCGGGGATACAGAAGCTCCGCCGGCTTAGCAACTTGTCCGAACCTCGTTCTAAATGGGATAAGACTCTAAACAGAAGAGAAGTCACACGAAGTGCACCCTTCTCCATGATGTAGAAGACTCAGAGAGAGGAAGGGTTTCGTAGCAGTTATATATACAATTCACCAAATATCAAAGCGGTAAAGCATTTAGCATATTTAGCATGAAACATGTAGAAAAATCAGATAGAACCATATATAACAATTATTCTAAGCTCGAATTCTGAACCCTGAACCAAAAGTTCTGGGTTCCATCCCCAGCAGAGTCGCCAGAGCTATCACACCTCCCTTTTTTACTACCCGAAAGGGGGATAATAAAGGGAGTTTTTCCAATTAAAGGACAATCGAAACGGGATTTATTTATTAAAACATTCAGAGTCGCCACTTGGGAGATTTATGGTGTCCCAAGTCACCGGTTTAAAATTCCGAATCGAGGAAAAGAATGACTTTGTTTAGCAGTCCGCGAACCAGAAATCCGAGTAAGAAATTCTGTTAACCCGGGAGAAGGTGTTAGGCATTCCCGAGTTTCGTGGTTCTAGCACGGTCGCTCAAGTGTTATAATTGGTTTAATTATCTGATTTTAGAACATTTGAACCTATGTGCACATTGTATACTTTTAACCGCTTTTAATTGATTTTAAAGAAGATTGAACGTCGTTTAAAACATGTCTTTGGATCGCGCCACATGAAATGCACCCGCAATCCTAAACACACTTTATTCAACATTTTAGGATTTAGATTTGGGTCACATGAAATGCACACCCGAATTTAGGAAAGTAATATTATTAAAGTACGTGCCTAAAGCAACTACGCATTTTAGCTTTGCGAGGGCCATGAAATTTTGCTAAATGGCACGTCTCGGATTCTAAGTTTGTGTTAAAGCTAATTAAAACAAGGGCCACACAATTGTCATTTTTGTTTGGCATGGCGCACCTCGATACTAAATTTAAAAAGGGGACCAAATTGTAGCTCCTCTCAATCTATTTACTGAGATTAAATAAACGGACGTTCTCAAATCAAACTTCAAGTGACTAGATACAACAGGGTGTGGTAACGAAGCATTGGGCCAATCATTAAGGTCCTGGGCACAAATTGAGTCCAAACATGACCCAGGGAAACGAGCATCAGATTTACACCTTAAAGAGACTGTAATTCGAATCCTTGGGGGCCCAAACTTGTTTCAATTTAGAATTAATTTCCACACTTATGTTAATTCAAACGCCAATCGGCAGATACCACGAGGAACCTGGAATTGGCTCAGCAACCTGAAACTCTTGATTATAAAAAAAATCCAAACACCATCTGCATATACTCAAATTTCCATTGTTTTAATTATTCCAGCAATAGGTTACAATATAAACACTTTGACCATAAGTTTCCGAATCATATGAATGTTTGATCATCATGTTCACTATCCATTTACATTAGATTCGAAATTAACCTAAGCTTCAATTCCAAACGACCAATTTGTTTAAATCAGAATCTGAACAAGTTTGATACAAACGTATGAATCCATACTTAGCAATTCATTGAATTCAAATGAACATACAAGACCACTAACCCTCAGCAGAAACGAGGTGAAATCTGTCGCCCAAAATACAAAATCAGAATAGAGCTAAAAATTAGAGTTCATGATCCATTTGTTCAATAAAAGAAACATCTACGAATCCTACTCGTGTATTCCCTAATCATGCTATTTAACATCGAAGCTAAACATTTAAACATGAACGCAGAACCAGATTCACAGCATGCAAAGCCAACTTATCTAGTGCTTATCACTACAGGCTCCCATATAACGCGTAACAACAGAGGAAACAGAAAAGATATTGAGTTAAAATGCAACTTGTATTCCACCACATTCATTGAATTACATGGTCAGCACTTAGTCATGGTTCATTGAGCTAGAAGAGATACCTGGAAAACAAAACAAGAGTGAGGTGAGAGTAGCAGAAGTGAACAGCAGCAAACAACCCATATCCAATCACCCCAGCAATGAAACAATGAGATTCTTCAGGAAAAACTTAACAGAACAGTGAACTAATTAACAGATCAAACCAAGCTCTTTTTTACCCAAACTCAACTCGTTTTATCACCAGATTCTCATTTTCAGAAATTTTCCAGAAATTTTAAACCAACAAAGTGATTCAGTGAGTTAAAACCAAGCAAACAACACCAACTCCTTAGACTTTCAGCAATTGAAAACTAAGAAAAATCAAAGAAGGATTTCAATAGAACAGTCTTGCTATGGATTTCTCAGCTATTTTAATTTTCAGATTTATAGATTGTTCAAAAGCTGCCCAATATGAGGAGAAAGAGGTCCTTATATAGGCATATCTAAGGCAGCCCTATCCTAGCTAGCCATTTCCCATTTTACCCCTCTCAAACCAGATTATTTTACCCCGTTACCCCTCTAAAGAATCTAAAAATCCTGCTTCCTAACAGACTCACGTTTATCTTATCCCCTGGAAACTTCTGTCCAACAGAAATGATTCTCTCCCGACCTAGAATCCCTGAATTACCCTTAGCCCATTCAATTATTACAAAACCTAACTCTTCCTTTGGGACCCCTAGAGCTTTAGGACTAACAATTGACTCCCCTAAGATCCCTTGAAGTGTGACAAACATGCCTAATCAAATGCTAAGGGCTTCAAACAGATCAAAGATGGAATTTTCAACAAAAATGCAAAACTCTTGATAATTGAAACAAACATAACATGAATCAAACACTCAACATTCACAAGGTCATCTAAAATAGCAATTAAACAGAAGTATAATCTCTAAAACTTATTGCAATTTGACCTAATCAATGTTTTAAACAACTTAAACCTAAAGTAACTGACATGAAATGTTCAAGCTTATTAATCACAGTGATTAAAACAAAACAAATAGACCAAGATTTATATAGCAATCAATAGGAGAACATGACCAACCCTAGTTCGAACCCAGAACGCGAATCGTGAATTTCAACCCAACGGAAAGGGGGTGAGGAAGAAGATGAATCAACTGAAAGAGAAATCAAAAGAAGTGAAGAAACCCTTACCTATTTGAACAGAATCGAACCCTGGACTCGAACCATTGATTTCGTCCCCAATAATGTCACTCATTTGTTCTTGGCAAGAACAAATAAGCAACGTTATTGAGGGACAAAACCAACCCAAACTCGAGAAAGACCCTTATGCACCAATTTAGGGTTTGGAATTTTGGAACCCTAGATTTAAAATTCGAGCAGTTTTGGGGGTATTTGAGAGAAATTGAGTGTGGATTTAGGGTAAGGGGGGCGAGGAGGTTATAGTGTATGATTTTAAGGCGATTTGGTGGTGGCGCCGCCACCGGAGAAATTGTGGCGGCGCTAGGGTTCCTTGTTTCAAATCAATATTCGAAGGATTCGGGGGAGTTTTGAGGGAAACTGGTTGTGGATTTGAGATGAGGAGGCAAAGGAGAAGTTGTGGTGTTAATTTCATGGTCATCGGAGACTTGCCGCCGCCGTGGGGCGATTTTCGGCGGCGGATGACGGCGACATTACTGGGGAGGGTGAGAGACGGGTGGTGGGGGGTTCTGAGAGAGGGGGGGGGGGTAAGTGACGTTCAGACAATTATATATCCGGCCTTCCCCACTTCTGAGTCGTTAGATCAAAAGATCCTCGACGGCTCAGATTAATTCCAATCCAAACGGGGTCGTTTAACTGGGGGACAGGAATGGACCGGGTTTCTGGAACGGGTATGGACCAATTTTTGATGGGTATTGGGGAAAATGACTGGGCTGGACGGAATTAAACAAGACAAGCCCAATTCAATCTAATTTCCACAATTCTTTTCCCTCTATTCTTTTTTTTTTCAAAATTAAACTAAAATCTAGATTGAATTATAAAACCAAATTAACCTATCAAAAATGCTAATTAATCCTAAATAATAATTATCACAAAATAATTAAAACAACTTGAAAGAAAAACCACCTAAAATCAAAGTTAAAACTAAAGGTGCAAATTAAACCATTTTTTTGTGATTTTTTTTTTTACAAAATGACTAATTACTAATTAAAAAAATATCAAATTAAATCCTAAATGCAAATGCACGTATATTTTGTATTTTTCCATTTAATTAAAATAAAATAAACATGCACAAACAATTGCAAACAGAAAATGCCACAAAAATCCACAAAATTGCAAATAATGAAAAGAAATTATTTTGTTTTGAAACTATGGGAGTAATTCATATAGAGCAAAAATCACGTGCTCACATTATGAAGTGAGTTATTGTTTCTTTAGTTATTCTTGTTCTTCAATGTTTCCAAAGGGATTAGCTAACCCTACGACACGCCCATTAACTTCGAATTAATTTTGGGAAAGATTATTTGGGGTTGGGAAAGATTAATTAACAAGAACTTGAGGCTTTAACCCTCATTTTATAGATTCTACCTAGGGATAAGATTGAACTACTTGTATCCATAATTGGGTGTGCTTAATCTCTTAATTGTTTTAGGGATAATTCAATTAAGAAGTCTTGTCAGTCTTCGAAAGAGGCTAATATAGAATTATTACCCGAGGCTAATTAACCTAAACTCGCTCATATTTGTGAAATCGTGAAATACATTAGATCATTACTTGAGTGTAATTCCCCGTGTATCCATACTTGTAGCCATTGATCATTTTACTTGCTTTCTAGGATATTTTACATTTTCGCATTTAGATATAATACTTTTAAAGAAAAACCATTTCTAAGTGTTTGACATTGCATAACAAGAGATAATTCTCTTACACTCCTAATCGCCTACATATTATTCTTTGTCTGATTCGACCCGACTCATAGTTGGGTAAATTATATTGCATGCAACTGTGTCCATTTACTTTTTAGTAGTGGATTTGGACGTCACCAAAATTGTTGCCGTTTCCGTGACCGTGTCCTTTCGCATTTACTTTTCATGTGTTGCCTATACACATGATTCCTCTCACAAATATGGAAAATTGGGCCCGAGGGGAAAGAAAAGTATCTTTATAAGATACTCTGAAACCTCAAAGGGTTATGTGTTTATAGGTCAGAAAGACAGTAAGAGTGTAACTGAGCTTGAATCACGAGATGTCACATTCTTAGAGGTTGAGTTCCCTAAGAAGGGAGAGGTAGGTCAAGACCTAACCTTATTTGAGATAATGGATCAAGAAGTACAAGGATCACTTCATTCGAGTGGGAGAATTTTTGCAGATGAAGAATTAGTTTCTCATCAAATACCTCATTCATCATCAGATGCGAATGAAAGTAATCCTTCTACATTTAGTGGAAGTGACCAAATAGATCTTGTTCTAAGTGGTAGCGAGATGGTCACAGATCTTGTTCCAAGTGGGAGTAGGACGAATGATCTTGATCCGAGTGGGAGCAAAATTGATCCAAATGGGAACAATGATGAATCACAAATAAGACATGGTTCTCGTAAAAAGATTCCCCGCCGAAAATTTGATGTTAAAGGCAACGAACTATTTATGATACTCCTAGAAGAAGAAAACGAGCCTAAACATGTAAAAGAGGCTCTCTCATGCCCTTATAAGGATAAACGGACAAAAGCAATGGAAGATGAATTGGAGTCTATGAGAGTCAACAAAGTTTGGGAACTAGTTGACCTCCCTGAAGGACGCAAAACAATTGGGAGCAAATGGGTTCTTAAAATTAAGCTCAAGGCTGATGGCACAGTTGAGAGATATAAAGCTCGACTGGTGGCGAAAGGGTATACACAGCAGAAAGGAATAGACTACGAAGAGACTTTCTCACCTGCTGTATGATTTACCTCAGTTCGCCTGGTTCTAGCTATTGTTGCAAGTTTGGATCTTGAATTACATCAGATGGATGTAAAGACTGCCTTTTTCAATGGAGAACTAGATGAAGAAATCTATATGGAACAACCTGAGTGTTTCATTGAAAAGGGCCACGAACAATAGGTTTGTAGACTTTTGAAGTCTATTTATGGCCTCAAACAATCTTCAAGGCAGTGGTATATACGCTTTCAGAATGTTGTTATATCCAATGGTTTTACCATGATATATGAAGACCATTGCTTTTATACCAAAAGATCAAGGAACAAACTTGTGATTTTAACATTGTATGTAGATGACATACTTATAGCTGGAAATGATAAGGAGTTTATAACCGAGATAAAGTCATGGTTATCATCTCAATTTGAGATGAAAGATATGGGTGAAGCTGCATATATTCTTGGAGTAAAGATTTCAAGAGATCGTCCAAAGAGCCAATTGTATCTCTCACAAGAGAATTACATTATAAAGTTCTTGAACGATTCAATATGCAAAATAGTAGCCTAGTTGAAACTCCTATCAATAAAGGCCATACCTTGTGAAGTCAGATGTGTCCTAAGACTCCTTAAGCGACAGAAAGAATGAGCCGAGTTCCTTATAGGAGCAAGTCGGAAGTCTAATGTACGCTATGGTGTGAACTAGACCTGATATTTGTCAAGAAGTTGGCTTGGTAAGTAGATATCAAACTACCCAGGTTTAGCACATTGACAAGCACTAAAGAGGATCATGAGATATCTTAAGGGAACTACTGATTATGCCCTTTGTTATCAAGGCGGCAGGGATCTGCGATTAGTTGGATACGGTGATGCTGACCATGAAGGAGATCTAGACGAGAGGAAGTCTACCTCAGGATATGTTTTCTTACTCAGTGATGGCGCCATATCATGTTGTAGTACGAAACAATCATGTGTATCACTATCTACGATGGAAGCCGAATATGTGGCTCTCGCATTAGCAGCACAAGAAGTTGTTCGGTTGAAAAAGTTCTTGGAACACTTGTTGGATATCGTGGAAAATACTGAACCAGTATTAGTCTACTGTGATAGTGAGGATGCAATATCCTCCACCAAGGACCCTAAGTTTCATTGTAAAACCAAACACACACACACACACACACACACACATACATACATATATATATATATATATATATATATATATATATATATATATATATATATATATATATCAAGTATAACTATGCGAGAGACATGGTTAGCAGATTCATTGACTAAGCCTTTGTCTAGAGATGCATTTGTGAGACACACTAGGTCCACTAGGTCTCAAGGCTTGCGTATACTCTGAGATACTTTATTTTGTTATTTGTTTTCCCGTGTTCACAAAACCGATATTCTTTGATTATCAATAAAGTTGATTTACATACATACATATTTTTATTGTTGAATGTTATGTGCATTCTTTATTTTTTTTTATAAGTATGTCGGGTAGACAAGAGGTTGGTCTTCTTAAACAGGCAACCACCTCCTTATCTTAGTGATGTGAGGAGATGAGACATGATTTTAAGCAAGATTATCACTAGGATAATTTGAGAGCTATTCGCTTAAAATCAGAATGTCACTTAAACAATGACATAAGGTTATTAGGGTGAAAAACGTTCACCTAGTCTACTTTGAGTGCCAGATATTAGTTAAATATGATTTTGTAGATCAAGAAACTCAAATTTAGATACTTATGGTATCTAAATATCATATGTACAACATTCTTTATGAGATAAAGACATACTCTCCTTGGGAAAAGGGAGAAAATGTTGTAGCACATGTTACATACCCTGTGTAATAATGTCGACCAATTGGGTTAACATAAGTCCATTCTCAACTTATTGTTGTGTGAGACCCAGAGCTTTTATGATGGCTCAAGATTTTGTACCCTCAGAGACTCCGATCAGATACTTGAGACTTAGTGTGATGTTAGCTATCTTAGTGTGTTGTCAAAAGACCATGTCCACAGATTCGGTCTAGCGGAGCATATCTAGAAAAACAGTCATACTAATGTTAAGGGAATCGTGAGAAGAGGAAGATCATTGATGGAATCTCATTTATTTGTATTCACTGGTGCACCAATTATAACTTATGAGTTATGATTGTGAATACAAGAAATAATGATATATGAGATTTTGAGACTATATCAAATGTGATTTATATGATCTAGGGTACTGCATACCTTATGATCTACTTGCAGGTTTGCTCAACGAGAGGCTATATACTCCTAACAGATGTATAGAACTTAGTTCTAACAGTATGCTGGTCGCACGATCTACTTCCCTGTATTAATGATTGAGGAGATGAGAATATGTTTTTCAGATTAGATGAGCACTCTCATTATGTGTGAGTGGGAGATGTAGGAAAATTGGGTCCACCTATAAGGGGTGCTTTAAGGCCCAATAGGGTTATTAGTTAACCCTAATATTCCCTATAAAAGTACACTTACAGTGTACAATAAAATACACAAAAAAGCAGTATTTTTCCACGCTCTCTTCTCCCAAATCAAACGAGGGGTTTAGACTGTGGAATAGGGAGTTGTTCCAACACAATGTGACAATTACCACCGACCAGTGATTCCAGCCGCGGTTCGTTTCAGATTTTCGCTTCCGCTTTACGAAGAACAAGTAAATTCTCGTTTTATGATTTACGTGCTATTCTAATGTGTTTAGTCTATAGCGTTCCTTCAGCAACTGATCATACTGAATGGTAAAATAAAACTTTTTAATTAGGCTTTCTACCAATATCATTCATCATTTTGACGGTGTAACCATGCATTTACATATTGGTTGTGTGCTACTAAAATTTATCTGTATGCTTCTGTTTTGGATGATGTAATGCTAGAAAAAGATGAGGTTACACTTACAGATTCATAGTGAAGAGTGAAAGTGACAGTTGCGCCGTCAAGAAGAGTGTCAAGCATCAACTAAGGGTCTGTACTCTGTGCTCTGGACAGTCTGTCTCTGGTCAATAATAATGCGTATCTGATCTTCTTTTTATCTCTGTAAGTATAGCAAGATAGAAGTTAGCTGCTAATCATCAATATTCTTTACATATACATGTTCAGATGGCTGCTCTGTGTAATCATGCATATAGTTTACCACTTCTAATAGTGTGTATGAAACTCTAAAGCTCCTCTATAAATAGCTTAGTATTCCGTTAGTTACTTCATTGAGAAACGTTAGTACTTGTGCTTCATACATTAATTAGGATCGGCTGTATAGGTGTAGTAAAAACTTTAATTTTAAATGGCTTTCACTAACAAGCAATATCTTTCTTTAATGATATTGATGGCAGCCTTAAGCATCTTCCTCTTCCCACTGCCAGTGCAATCATCAGGTATCAAATTCTCACTTTTGTCTTTCTATTAGTGAGGTTTCTTTTCTTGTTCTGCTTGTGCAAAGACTTCGCGCTTACTCTGTTTTACTATGTTTTGTAGACTGTTTATTGCTTAGTGGATGCTCACATGGTAAAACCGCCATGCAACACAGCAGAAAGGTTGTTTATTTTGTGTAAATATATATTTAGAGAGGTGGCGTAAATTTATTGATTTATCTTACTGTAAAGGAAGGTGATTTTGATTTATTTATATGTACTAATTATTATTGCAGGTGCTTTACATGTTGAACAGGGAAATTACCAAAGAAGGACAGGGATATCGGAAAACAATAATAAGCTCAGAGAATGGGAAGAACAATAAGTTGGAATTAGGTCCGGAACTAAGAGAAGCACCTGCGAGTCCAGACCCTTTGCACCATCATGGGAACAAACCTGGGATTATGCCATAGCTGTTACTGCTTAATTTCTATTACTATGATATTTATTTCTGCAAATTAATCGGCTTGTTTAGTTTTCTTTTATTTTTCCCCTTCTTTTGGGGTCTGATCTTTCAAAGGTGGGTTGTAGTTCTAACATAGATATGTAAACAGGCTTTTAGAAACTTCAAGAAGCTTTTGCCATGTAAAATATTGCATTTTGTTAATTACCTCTTCTTGTCAAGAATTTCGTCTTCTGTAAATTTCCTCTCTTGCCACTAATTTCGTCTATACAAAAATGGATTTTTTTTTTTCTTGTTTACCAACTTCGTTCCATAGATTCGTTGACGTATGACTAGATTCTTTTTCCTAAGCTACTTTAGGTATATTTTAGCTCCACTAATTTTAGGATATGCACGTTGCGCGTGTACGACACTATATCAATGAGCATAAAATTTAAAAGTCACGCAAATACAGTTCAATTATGTAATTGAGTTATAGAATAAAGATTGTAAAATTACAAACTCTTGAAAATAATTAATATTAATCCTATTTAGTTAACTTAATAGAAAAAAAAAACTATGTCACGGAAAAGTATTTCATAACATCAATGTATGAGTTATGCATTTACTTTAGTAGCTCAAAGTTGAATACTTGCACATAAAAATTGTGCAACAATACGTTGTGTTCTTCATTGTCTTAGAGATATGAATTATATTTGCTCAACTACCTACTATTAACGTCGATCTTATCTGTTGTAGCTCAAATTGAAAATACGAAAAATAAAAGAGAGTTTAAATATTAAGTTTAGTTATCATACGAAGAATTTAATTGGATGAATCCAACTAACTTTATTTCTAATAAGAAATAAAATAATAGTCATAAAAATTAAGGTAGAAAATTAATGCTTATTATTATTTTTTTATAAATATTCAGTACTTTTTTATTGATGATTTTTTTCTTATACCATTAGACTTAATAAAAAAGAAATAATAAAAACAGAATATGGCCTAATTGTACAGATTAATTTTTATCTCCCAATGAAGGTGTAGACAATAAATCGCGTCAAGAAAATAAAATCAAGACCGAAAACTATCGCAACAATCGTAGTATTTTATTTCGAATATTTGAGTGTACAATCTCTATGAATCCTCTGATTCTTCTTTTCAACAGTAAATAAATTCAAGGGCCTTTGAGCTTGATCTTGAATATGTAGTTGTCGCCACGAACGATGATCTTGTTCTTGAGCTTTAGCTTGATTGCTTGAACTTGACCTTGATTTGTTCTTCATTCTTGAGCTTGAACTTGATTTGTTCTTCGTTCTTGAGCTTGAACTTGATTGCTTGATTGCTTGAAGCTTGAAACTTGTAGAGAAATTTGCGGCGTCTGATCCAAGAGCTCTCTCTTGCTTCTTGTTATAACTTCTGGTGTCTTTTCTGAGTTATGAAGACCCTTATTTATAGTTGTGGAAGGGAGGAGTCATGATAAGAACAAACTCTTTCCGACCAATCAAATTGAAGTGTGACGACATGGCCGCATTTGATTGGCCAGAACATGTCACTTGCACACGTGGCGTGATTTCATTGGCCTTTCAGTGTGACTGGGCATGCCTTGTCATTTTGACACGTGGCATGATCCTATTGGCTCTTCCGCTTGACTTGGCGCGCCACATCATTTGACACGTGGCACCAAACCAGGCCTCTAGGAAGATGTCATCTTGGGCTTAATGAAGTGGGCTCATCACTTTAGCCCAATTAAATGGGTTAGCCCAATGGATTATGACTTATTTATTTAAGAAATTTTTACCTCCTATAGCAAAGGTTAACACCTTATTTATTTTAAATAAATACCATTTAAAAAAATTATATTCTACAAATACCTTTTAAGGTTTAAAGCAAAATATTTAATTTTGGTTTCCTCCTAGCCCTAAGCCACTAAATACGCTAATCAGTTATACTTTTTCTTTCTCTCTCTACTTTGATACATCCCATTCTCCCAAAGTTTCGTGGACCTCCTTAACCAAAATAACTCCAATAAAGGCAATACTGATATTGATTATTGGAACAACATTTTAGTACGAAACAAAAATCCATCAAAACCTTAATAAGCCAGCTTGCAAATATGCACAAACAAAGCAATTGAAGACGAAGAAGACAAAAGCCTAAATTTTGGCGTAACCGCGTGCTATTTAATTAAGGAAAAATCACAGCCTTGGAGTTTATCAAAATCGGAATTTTACGAAAACAATCAAAATCGAAAAGGAAGAAGAAGAAGAAGAAACATACTGGAGTTGGCGTATTATTCATGTCCACGAATATCAAAATCGGAATCTCTGATTTCTATGATTTCTCGTTTTCTTCTTCTTTCTCACATCGCTGCTTATGGAATCATGGTCGGAATCCGATGGGTCATCGGAAAATTGTCGACTAAAATAGGTCGTCTGAAGTTTGGGGTTGAGCAATTTGAAGATTCTGTTACCTTTTTTTTAAGAGATTTTCAATGTATCTCGCTGTATTTCTATGTATTTCATTGTATTCACTATCTTTTTTTCCATTGTAATTCAATGTATCTCGTTGTATTCCATGTATTTCATTGTATTCAATATCTTTTTTTCTCATTGTATTTCAATGTATCCCTCTGTATTCTATCTATTTCATTGTATCCATTGTCTCGCTATATGCCATGAATGTATTCATATATTTTTTTTAATTGATATAATTTATGTATTCAGATGTATTATATAATTTCTCTGAAGATTGCTATGTTTTTGTAGTATTTTGCTGTTGAGAATCTTTTTTATAACTGAAAAATACAAAATTTATGTGTTATAATTGAGTTTGTTGAGTTATATTAGGAGTCTATTATGTTAATTGATTCACTTTCCATTTTAAAAACAGTGTAATCCCCTATTTCACGCCGTGAATACAGTCGAATACAATAATCTGTCCAGCTGTAATCACATGTTTCACTCCATGAATACAGTCGAATACACTTGAATACAACAACTGATTAGCTGGACTTCCCTAATTCACGCCTATTTTTGCTACTGTATTCATGAATACAATAGCTTAAATACATCAAATACATCTATAACCACAGAAAAGGTATTTATAATCCGTAATATAGCAAACGATATCTATAGATGGCTAATTACTACTAAAAGATAGTGACATGTTGGACTTATATAATTAATTCAATTATAATAGCCCAATAAATTTATTTGAACTAATATATCTTGAATTTAAAATATAGTCCAAATTATTTTATGGATTTAATTCCAATAAAATTTATATGCCTACAAATGCCCCCTACTTCAAGACTTGTCAATGTTTTTAAACCTTTAAAGACTAGACTTGAAATATTTATATTATACTTGAACTAGCTTGATTTAATCATATGAAATGTTAAAGCATTTGAAATTTATATTTCAAATATCACTGTTACATGCCTCAATCACATAGAATATAAAAGCTATTAAATTTTAGATTCCAAGATGGCCCGTCACTTACTTTGCAATCCATATTGTACTTGGTGAGCAATCTCTATTCTTGGAAAAGCATTCCTTTTTTGTCTCTAATAAAATACTTTGCCGTGACTATTAGAATCTTAGGAGGACACTACAAATTACACTTGATTTCTTTTTGAGAGTCCTTACCGTAATGACCGGATACAATTCATCCATTCACAAATTCCAACATAACTGATTTGTCTTTGAATTCTTACATTGCCGCCGTAGTTAAATCAATCCTTCTCCGAAGACACAAGCAGTAGCCGAATCCGACATGAAATACAATTGCAATATCCCACGTCGTCAAATAACTAACCACTCTTGCTTCTCAAATCTATATAAACCCCCGTGCTTGTATTTGTTGAGAATCAATTCATAGTATTTGCAAGCCACTTGAGTCTATTTTTGTGGACTCGGAAGCATTAACGTGAAGGTAATTTCTTCTTCTTTTCTTGTGTGCTTTTCTTGTTTTGTTGTCTTTTTTCTTTTTTGTAGGTCAAGCGAGAAAAATATGTTCTTGTTCAACAAGATGATCCACGCATGAAGAAGGCGGTCTTAGGGTGTGAGGGGATGGGTACTCATCCCTGCCCAAATATCAGAGAGATTACTCTCAATGTGCCCCGACTATCGGAGAGATTACTCTCAATGTGCCCCGACTATCGGAGAGATTACTCTCAATGTGGCCCGACTATCGGAGAGATTACTCTCAATGTGCCCCGACTATCGGAGAGATTACTCTCAATGTAGCCCGACTACCGGAGAGATTACTCTCAAAATGACCCGACTATCAGAGAGGCCAACATAAAGTGCAAAGGGACTTATATGTCCGCCTTAAGATTGGAAAGTTATAAAGCTTCAACTCGAAGACTTCATGGACTTGATGACGTTTACTTGAACACTTGGAAAACTTTGAAGATTTGGCAGACTTTGCAGACTTCAACCTGAAGACCGACAAACTTGAAGATTCGGCATACTTTGACGTTTCAACCTGAAAAATATGAGGGCTCAAATATTTCCACTTGAAGATCGATGAGTTTGAGGACCTCAACATGAAGACTTCAACTTGAAGAGTTGGAGGTTTAAATATTTCGACTTTAAGACCGACGAATTTGAAGACTTCAACTTGAAGACCGACGGACTTGAAGACTTCAACTTGGAGACTTGGAGGGCTTAAATATTTCAACTTGAAGGGTGGCGAACGTGAAGACTTCAACTTGAAGACCGACGAACTTGAAGATTTCAACTCGGAGGCTTTGAGGGCTTAAATGTTTCAGCTTCTCTTTTGCTTTACATTGTCCGACTTTTATCTTAGTCGCATAATTTTTAGCTTTAAGCGCTTGTAACAAAAGATTCATATTTTGTCGTGGGAGAGTCCAAATAATGAACCGTTTGATTTCTCGAAAATTAGACTTCAATATCTAAAATATATCCAAAATTTAGAATCAAACACATTCAGAATCGCCCCAGATAATATTTTTTTGAAACCAACTTTAGATTCCACCAAGTCGAAAATTTTAGACTTGTGCAGTCTCACCAAAAAAAAAATCATATCTTGGTGTAGAAATATCGAAATTGCAAACCGTTTGATTTATTGAAAACTAGACTTCAAGATCTAGAACATATCCAAAATTCTCAATCAAACAACTTAAGAATCGTCCCAGATAATATTTTAAAATCAACTTTATATTGCACCACGCTATTAATTCCAGATTTGCGCAGTCTCACCAAAAAAATTCATATCTTGGTGTAGGAACGTCGAAATTACGAACAGTTTGATTTCTTGAAAACTAGACTTCAATATATAGAACATATCCAAAATTCTCAATCAAAAAATTTAAGAATCGTCCCAGATAATATTTTGAAATCAACTTTATATTGCACCACGCTATCAATTCCAGATTTGCGCATCCTCACCGAAAAATTCATATCTTGGTGTAGGAACGTCGAAATTACGAACCGTTTGATTTCTTGAAAACTAGACTCAAGATCTAGAACATATCCAAAAATATCAATCAAAAAACTTAAGAATCGTCCCAGATAATATTTTGAAATCAACTTTATATTGCACCACGCTATCAATTCCAGATTTGCGCAGTCTCACCAAAAAATTCATATCTTGGTATGGAAGCCTCGAGATCGGAAGATGTCTTACTTGCCATCAATCGAAATTTAAGAGCTATATTCTCACAAATATCTTGACTTCAAGTCTCACTGAATTTAAAACGTTGTGCCAAACAATCTTTTCCTTATACTTGTGTTTCCTTTTGACGCCTCTCTTCTCTTCCCTTTTTTTTTAGGCAGAGGACGGACTTGGAGACCAACGAACTTGAAGGTTTGGCGAACCTGAAGACATAGAGAATCCCTGGACTTCAATGCAAATACTTGACATCCTCCTAAAATCGGCCCATTGAAGATATCAATTTACCATGGAGGGTTGCCCCCTTTAAATCAAATGAGATCAAAGTTCAACAGGAGGATGGCATTTCAGCTTGATCTTACATTCCTTCATACTTCATTCGAACAACAATTGGGGCAATATGTATCTTTTGTACTTATGCGACTGAACTCAGAATGAAACTCTAAGCTGCCCACGTACCTCGATGAAGAGGATCAAGTCATACCGTAGTTCAGAATAGGTAGAATTTTTTCTTCTCTTTTTTTTCTTTTTTTTTATGTCCTAACTTTTGCCTAGGCCGCCTCTTTCGAGATTTTCAACCTAGCGGACTTCTTTTTTTGTTTTTTTTTTTTGCGTCCTAACTTTTGCCTAGGCCGCCTCTTTCGAGATTTTCAACCTAGCGGACTCTTTTTTTTTTTTTATATGTCCTAACTTTTGCCTACGCCGCCTCTTTCGAAGTTTTCAACCTAGCGGACTCTTTTTTTTTGTAGGGGCCGTACACAGTTTAGACTCATGCGGGCCAGGAGTGTAGCAACATGCAGTTTAGGCTNGTAAGCCCCACTTGAGTAGACTTCTTGTATGACACTATGGCCCATCCCATTTTGAAGTGAACTTCCTACAGGTTTGTGGGAAGTAATTATGGGTCTTCGTACAGCAAGGACTTGATCTCCTACTTGAAAGGATCTCGGGCGAACTCTTTTATTGAAGGCGCGAGATAATCGAGCTTGATAACATTCAAGACTCTGTTGAGCTGCCAACCTCTTCTCATCAAGGGCCTCTAACTCTGCTAATCGAAGTCGAGCATTTTCTTCATCAGTGATCCCTTCTTGAATAGCCAGTCGTAACGAAGGTATTTGACGCTCAAGTGGCAAGACGACTTCGACTCCATAAACCAGTGAATAAGGAGTCGCTTGTGTTGGCGTGCGGTGAGTCATCCTATATGCCCATAGAGATTCTTCCATACGGTCATTCCAATCTCGTTTGGATTTGGAGACGACTTTCTTTAGCAAGTTGCATAAAGTCATGTTGAATGCCTCAGCTAGACCATTGGCGGCAGCATTGTACATCGAAGAGTTATGTTGCTTGAAGCCAAAGAGATCACAAATCTTATTCATCAGCCTATTATCGAATGGCTTGCCATTATCCGTTATTATGTAACGAGGAATGCCAAAGCGATAGATAATGTTTACTCGGATGAAACTTGCAACATTTTCTTTCTTTACCTCCTTAAGAGCAACAGCTTCAGCCCATTTTGAGAAGTAGCCAGTTGCAGCCAGGATGTATAGGTGCCCACCAGAGGACTTTGGTAGTGGTCCAGCAACATCCAATCCCCAAGCGTCAAACGGCCAGGATGCCACAGTCGGGTGCAACACTTCAGGAGGTTGCTAAATAAAATTCGCATGGAATTGACAAGCCTTGCATCTTCGAGCGTAGTCCAAGCAATCTTTTACCATCGATGGCCAATAATATCCCATCCTTTTTATATGGAAGTGGAGCTTTGGTCCAGACTGGTGTGACCCACATACCCTAGAATGCGCTTCTTGCAAAGCTTGGAGTTCTTCATCTTCCCCTAAGCATCGCAAGAGTACTCCCTCGAATGATCTTCTGTATAGGGTATCTTTGTAGTAAAGGAAGCGAGGTGCACGGCGACGGATTTCAGTTCTTCTCCGCGGATTTTCTGAAAGTATCCCATAGCACAGTAGTCGATAATGGGTTGTCGCCATTCTCTTTCTCGTCTTCAGAATAGTGACAAGATGCTTGAGTTCATTTTCTTCTCCTTCAGCCTCATTTGGCGGCGGTACTACCCATTTTTGGCAGACAGTAACTTGCGCTTGATCAGGCAGGGCTAATGACGAAGCTAGGGCGGCTAAAGCATCAGCCTTCTTATTTTCTTTCCTTGGCACATGCTGAATAGTCACATCACCGAGCCACCCCATTAACTTTTTAGCATAATCATGATATGGGCGTCGTTCAGTCTTCTTAACCTCGTAATTACCTAAAAGCTGATTGACCACTAACTGGGAGTCACCAAAGACTTGCAATTGCAATTGCTTCATATCGACAGCCATTTCGAGCCCAAGTATTAGTGCTTGATACTCAGCAACGTTGTTAGAGCAGAGTTGCGTCAACGTAAAAGAGTAGGGCAGAACTTCACCTTGAGAAGTGACAAATACTACACCAGCACCAGCTCCTCCGCGATGTGCAGCACCATCAAAGTACATCTTCCATGGAGGCTGAACTTCAATGACCATGGCGTCCTCATCAGGTAGTTCGTCAGTTAGCTCCCAATCATCAGGTATAGGGTGATCTGCCAAGAAGTCCGCTAATGCTTGTCCTTTTATAGCCTTTTGTGGGATGTACACGATTTCAAATTGTTGAAACTGGAGGTACCACCTTGCTAGTCGATCACTAAGGACAGGTTTTGACATCACAAACTTGATGGGATTCGCTCTAGAAACCAAACGAACGACATGAGCTTGAAAGTAGTGCTTCAACTTTTGGATTGAGAAGACTAGCGCCAAACATAACTTTTCAATTGGAGAATAATTCAGCTCATTTGGTGTCATCATCCTGCTCAAGTAGTAAAGGGAGTTTTCTTTCCCTTCACTGTTTTCTTGGGCCAACAGCGCTCCAACAGACCTTTCTTATGCTGAAATGTATAGTATCGGCGGCTTTCCAAGTATAGGGGATGCCAAGACCGGAGGCTTCATCAAGTAGGATTTAATGCTCTCAAAGGCATTGCTACATGCTTGGTCCCATTTGAAAGAGACACCTTTCTTCATAAGGCGACTGAATGGTTGGCACCTCCCAACTAGGTTTGAGATGAATCTCCTAAGGTATGCTAGCTTTCCTTGCAGACTTTTCAATTCATGAATATTCCGAGGCTCAGGCATTTTAGAGATTGCATCTATTTTGGCTTGATCAATTTCAATCCCTCGATGTCGAACAATGAAACCAAGGAACTTCCCGGAAGTAACTCCAAAGGCGCATTTCAATGGATTCATCCTAAGTTGGTACCTCCGGAGCAACTCAAACACCTTTCTCAAGTCTTTCAAGTGGTCGCCCTTCTCTCTTGATTTTACCACCAAGTCATCAACATAGCATTCGACATTCTTGTGGAGAAGATCGTCAAAAATATTTTGCATAGCCCTTTGGTAAGTAGCACCAGCGTTCTTCAAGCCAAAAGTCATTACCTTGTTGTGAGCACGTGATTTTTGCCCTATATGAATTATTCCCAGAAATTCAAACAAAATGATTTCTTGCATTATTTTGCAATTTTGTGGATTTTTGTGACATTTCATGTTAATTGTTTGCATTTTGTTTGTGCATTTTAATTAGTGAAAAATACAAAAATACTTGGCATTTGCATTTAGGGTCAATTTCATATTTTTAAGATTAATTAGTTATTAAATTACTTTAAGATAAAGAAAATAACAAAAATAGTCCTTTTACAATTTTAAATTTTACATTTTTCTATTTTTGGAAATTAATTAGATCCAATTTGGGTCTTTAGTTTTTGATCTTACATTTAATAAAATTAGAAAAATGCATAAATAATAAATAAATAAAATAACAAAAAAAGAAAAAAAAAGAGAAAACAAAAGAAAGAGAAAAATAAATGAAAAGAAAGACCATTAAAAGGAAATTGGGCCAATCTTCAATAATTAAAACCTTAGCCCAAACGAATCACCACTCCCGGCCCAAACCATGTCTCCACACGGCCTGCCCTCTAGTCAACAAAACGACGCCGTTTGGCGTCGTTTGATCTCAACCATCCATACCCTCAAATCCAAGGGCTCAGATTGATCCGTCAATTTCAATAAAACTGTCCAAACAAATCAGTAAACCCTAAAACAAAACGCCTCTTCCTCGTATTAAGCCTGTAACACTGCCGGAGCCGTCGCCGGCGGTGAACGCCACCTATGCCAACGGCCCTCAAATTCACACCACCGGTTCGTCTCGTTCCCCTCTTCCCATTCTTACCATTGTTTCCCCTCGAATCTTGCCGGAATTTGTCAAATATCCCTTTGAAATTTTCCGGCCACGACGTCGGTTACCCCAAATAACCCCAAAATAACACCATATAACCACCCGAGCCTCCTCTACACAACCCCCATAACCACTTGTCTCGAAGGTGGCTGGAATGCCTCGAATATTAAATCAAAGGTTTTCCGGCCAAAACCCTAATTGCTCCAATTCCTACCAAATCAATGCCGTATGGTTCCTGGGGTTCCCTCGTAATGAATTCAAGGTCAACGGCAATTAAATCTCATTATACGATGCTTAATTTTGAGTCAAAATCAATGAGTTCCTCTTTTATTATCTTTTAGTCTTTCTTTTAATTTTGATTCTGGAAATGGGTTGATTCATGTTTAATCGAATTGCTGCATGATTGATAATTCAATAACAATTTGAGTTTGTTTATATTTTTGATGCAATATTTGTTTCTTTTATTCAATTGTTTTTAGCTTAGTAATTCTGCTTAAGAGTGCTTGATTTTTATTGATATTTGTTTGGTTAGATTAAGTTGGTCTAGTTTAGTTTAATCAATGTTTTGGGTAATTCATTAGGGCATTGAGTTCCTAGGATTAGTTTAATAGATTGGTTATAGCCGTGTGAATGTATTGATAGTTTGAGGAAGGATTTTCTAGAAGTTTCTAGATGGGGATGAAAATGTTAATTCAAAGGAAATAAGGGTGATAACTTGACACCTAAGTTAATAACGATGGGGGTTAATTGAACACTCATCAGGGACTGAAATGAAAGCTTGGGAAAGAGGTCATAACTTCAGGGACTAAAAAGAAAATTGAAATCTGAAAAAAAAATCTAGACCCTTGCCTATAAAAGGCAGTGAGGCTGCCTTGAGAAAGGAAGTTTTTTCAGCCTCTAAAATTCCCCCCCCCCCCCTCCACCCCAAAAGTGTATTCTTCAACTTTCAGATCTAGCTTTTGAAATTCAAACGTCCAAAAATCCAAAAACAATAGCAAATTTAATAGAAAAACCAAAAAAAAGACAGTCACTGTTTCATTGAAATTTACAGTTTAATTTCCAGCTTTCTTAGCTCCAAGTCTGGTATTTGAGGTTAAGTTCTGGTGGGTTTTGGGTCCAATTGAGCTAGTTTTGGGTTAAGTTCTGGCCTGTTGGAAGTTTTAAGTGTATTCAGGTCTATTTGCGAGTTTATTTGGCTTAATCTGATGCTGTTTGCTTATCACTGGGCTTGGGATTATCATTTTTGATCTCACATTATCTTCCTGCTGCTGTGACCTGCTGTAATACTGCTAATTGCTCAATTATTAGCTGATCTCCTCTCCTTCTCACTTATATCTCAATTTCCAGGTATGTCACTAGACTCAAGTGACGTTGGATAATGAATCAGCATGTATGGAAGTTGATTATTGAAGAACTGTTTGATTTGGCCTGGAATTTTCAATTTAGGAACTGTTTAAATAATTTTGTACGTGTAAATTGGAACTTATTGGGTTGAAACTATTTTGTAGTAACTGGACTGTTAAATTCCAGATCCGGATTCATTTTTTTTAGCCTGTATCTTCAGTAATGTAGTTGAACTCTTGTGATAGTTGTAGCTTAGCATTGGAATATACAACTTCCTATATATTAAGTCTTAGCATAATAAATAGCTTTTAGTAATAGTTTCAAAATTTGTTCCTAGAGTCACGAGTTCCCTATGTGAATATTGCTAATGTGAATAACATACTGAATTGTTAGTGAATGATGTTAGTTCTTAATATTAGCTCTTAAAACACTTGACAAGCTTTTCAGTAGTTGTAAAACTGTCCGAATAATTCATCTTAGCAATTCGTTTATAGCCTGTTAAATGAGACTAAGTAGCTATTGAGTTTCAGTTAATGTGTTCATTTGGAATATCAGTTAATGGTAAGGTCTTGACAATCAAGGGTTAATGAATTAGCTAATGTTTAGTCACAAATCACGCCTGAAGAAATAAAAATGCAATACGCCTGTCTGGATTCATATAGAAGACCATTTAAAATAGTTGAGCTTATTCTAGATAGATCAAGTGAAGTTTATACTAATTTGGTTACTGATCATATTTACTGGCTCCAAATTAAAAGTGAGAGTGGGCCTTTAAATTTGTTCTGGGCCCAGGCAGTCCCGCCCTTTTTGAAATGAAACATGAATTGCTTTAAAATACCTGCTAGATATGTTTTGTTCTATTCATTCAGTTANCAAGTGAAGTTTATACTAATTTGGTTACTGATCATATTTACTGGCTCCAAATTAAAAGTGAGAGTGGGCCTTTGAATTTGTTCTGGGCCCAGGCAGTCCCGCCCTTTTTAAAATGAAACATGAATTGCTTTGAAATACCTGCTAGATATGTTTTGTTCTATTCATTCAATTATTGGGCCTAATTGTGGGGAATTGACTTATAGACTTTTGGATATTTCAAATATATTAATTAATTAGGATTTTTCTTGTATTGATAGAGACAACTAAATAGAAAATCGTAGTCTACTTTAGATTTGCCTTTTAAATAATAAATGAGACGAGCCTCGCCAATTGAAATACAAATGCGGAGCCCTCAATAAATGTTATACAAAAATACTTAGAATTCGGACAGACCGTTTAGCGAATTTCACGGTCTTCCCCAAAGATAATAAACGCGTAGTTGCTTTAGGCGCGTATTTTAATAATATTACCTTCCTAAATGTGGGTGCACATTTATGTGACCCAAATCCAAATCTCAACGAAGTTGAAATGTGTTGACAATCACGGGTGCACTGGTGCGACGTGGTTCGAGACGCATTTTCACGACGTTGCAATTCTTATTAAAAATAACAATAAAAGCGGTTTACTAATAAAAGGCACATAAGTTAGAACATGTTTTGAAATCAGATAAAATCAATTACAATAGTTGAGCGACCGTGCTAGAACCACGGAATCCGGGAATGCCTAACACCTTCTCCCGGGTTAACAGAATTCCTTACTCGGATTTCTGATTCGCGGACTGTTAACAGAGTCATAATTTCCTCGGTTCGGGATTCAACCGGTGACTTGGGACACCATAAATCTCCCAAGTGGCGACTCTGAATTTTAATAAAAAATCCCGTTCCGATTGTCCTTTAAGTGGAAAAACTCCTTTACGCCCTCGCGGGTGTAGCGAAAAAGGAGGTGTGACAGCTCTGGCGACTCTGCTGGGGACACAAACCCAGAACTTCGGTTCAGGGTTTAAGAATTCGAGCTTAGAATAATTTTTATATTTGGCTTTATCTTATTTTCCTACATGTTTCATACTAAATGTGCTAAATGCTTTACCGCTTTGATATTATCTGAACTGTATATAAACTGTGGCGAAACCCTTCTCTTCTCACCTCCGGGGATGTGCTCATTGGTGGAGACTCCCTATTCTGTTAGTGTCATACCTTAAAGTAAGAAAGAGGCCGGACAAGTTACTAAGCCGGATGGCCTTTTGGTTCCCGGTACGTAGCCCCCTCCTCGACTCGAGTTGTCCGCTCGGGTACACAGTCTAGAACATATACCCAGGTTTTGAACCTAGAATAACTTGACCTCATGCCAGATCCCTAGTAGGAACGCTTATCTGCATCACATGCATTTTGACTTAGGGGACTCAACACAGGGGTTGGGTCCGTCTAGGACAGGTGTACCCGGAATAATGGACCATCCTGATGCATCCTACTTGTGCATTTATCTGTTTTGGACTCGCATGCTGACCGGCTTTGAATATCTGAAAAAATTGAAAAACAAAAGGGGAAAAGAGAAAATAGCAGTGTAGAGAGTTAATTACCTATATTAGAAAAACCAATGTCCAAGTAGTGCCGAAATTCTGCTGGATTTTTGAGAAAAATGAAAGAAAAAAGAAAAGTATTTTTTTTAGTTTGTTTTGTTTGCTAATGGAAAAGAAAAACAAAAAGAGTTTTATTTTCAAATTAGTGTGTTTTATTCGCCACTGAAAAAGAAAATATAAAAAGAGTCTTGCTATCAGAAATAGTGTATTTGCAAAAAAAAAAAGAGTCTTGTTTTCAAAAATAGTTAGGTTAATTTGCCCGAACTACGCAGGTTTGATTCTCACCGGATGTGAGATACGTAGGCAACCCTCATCGGGTCCAACCTCCCCTTTTCAAAAATAGCCAAAAAATGCCAAATTTTTTAATTTCGTCATGAATAAGTCGGGTGCCGCCATTCTTGTTTAAAATAAGCCGAATGTCCCAAAAAGGGCGCCGGAAGGCTGTTTTTGCAAGAACAGCCACCCTGAGTCAGTTTCAACGGTTAGCAGGCACAGCCTTAAAATCTTCTCCCCGAAGTGCTGAAAGGCCGTAACTGCAAAACCGGCCGTTTGTTTTAAAATTGGAAATTTGAACAAAAATAGTGTCATTTTTTTCCTTTTAGGTCCAAATAAGTGATTAAATCACCTTAATAAATGTGCAGGATGAGCACGGTTCAAAATAAGGGGTACTTGCATATAGGCCCGCGGCGAGACCGAACGATGTCCCGCGGGCACCAGGAGCTTTAATGTATTCATGATTGTCTTTTGATCCGTATTTCCTTTTCTACCAGAGTTTGTCTTTTGAGTC
>NW_017672803.1:150531-167893 GCF_001879085.1 Nicotiana attenuata | reverse complement strand
GAACTCCTTCAGTTGATCGATTAGAATCATTCCTTTAGATGAAACAGGGATAGCCTTAGTGGATGCTGCCTGTCTTGGAGGAGAGTCACTCTCTAGAACTTCTGGGAGCTTGCCGGGTGCATGGGTGGATTCTTCTTCCATCAAGATTCCCACTCTGTCTGTTAGCTTACCAATTCTAGCCTCTTGATTTTGCATGCATTTGGTCAAGCCAGCGATTGCTTCCGTCAAGTTTGCCAACTGCTCCTCTATGGATGAAGTGTTTGTCACTATGGCTTGCATGATTGTCGTGGATGACGGAGAGTAGCATGGATTTTCACACAGATTAATCCTTGATTGGCTCACGCTATGTGGTGTAAGTGGGGAGGATCCATCACTTGAAGCGTCATCATCTTCCTTCACAGCAGAGTGCTTGGATCCGGAGAGGTCAAGCAGAGTAAGAGTTTTCTTGATCTTTTCAGCAACATCGCTTCCTCCTTCAGATGCGTTTGTGGAAGATCTTGCTCCTTTTGAGGATGAAGATCCGAAAATAGGGGTTAATGCGGACGGCACTTGGGGTGCTTGTTGTCCTAAAGAGCTTGCTTTGCTCCTCGTAACTGGTCCGAAGCTTCCAAAGGTGACATCGAGGATGCTTTCCACATCAGCATAGAACCTGGAGTTAGCAGCCTTGGTGGAAGTTGAAACGGAGTTGATTTTCTTTGAAGCCATTTCAATGTTCTTGAACTTTGGTGATTGAAAAGTTGAGATGAGAGGTAGAGATTGTCCCACTGGGCGTGCCAGAATTTGTAGACAATAAATTTGCGTCGAGAAAATAAAATCAAGACCGAAAAATATCGCAACAATCGTAGTATTTTATTTCGAATATTTGAGTGTTGCAATCTCTATGAATCCTCCGATTCTTCTTTCCAATAGTTAAATAAATTCAAGGGCCTTTGAGCTTGATCTTGAATCTATATTTGTTTCCACGAACGATGATCTTGTTCTTGAGCTTAAGCTTGACCTTGATTCGCTCTTCGTTCTTGAACTTGAACTTGATTGCTTGAAGCTTGAAACTTGTAGAGGAATTTGCGGTGTTTGATCCACGAGCTCTCTCTTGCTTCTTGTTATAATTTCTGGTGTCTTTTCTGAGTTATGAAGACCCCTATTTATAATTGTGGAAGGGAAGAGTCATGATAAGAACAAACTCTTTCCGACCAATCAAATTGAAGTGTGACATGACCGCATTTGATTGGCCAAAACATGTCATTTGCACACGTGGCGCGATTTCATTGGCCTTTTAGTGTGACTTGGCATGCCTTGTCATTTTGACATGTGGCATGATCCTATTGGCTCTTCCGTTTGACTTGGCGCGCCACGTCATTTGACACGTGACACCAAACTGGGCCTCTAGGAAGATGACATCTTGGGCCTAATGAATTGGGCTCATCACTTTAGCCCAATTAAATGGGCTAGCCCAATGGATTATGACTTATTTATTTAATCCATATATATTGGACTTATATAATTAATTCAATTATATTAGCCCATATATTTATTTGGACCAATATATCTCGAATTTAAAATATAGTCCAAATTATTTCATGGATTTAATTTTAATAAAATTTACATGCCTACACTCGTGAGACAAATACTTTTGCCGATTCTCTTTTTAACTTGATTAAATAAGTACTTAATCTGTTCCAAAATAATCAGATATTAATCAAGTCTCTTTATCTAGAATTTAATATTGCACATCGTATTTTTCTTTAAGAAGTCATGCATAATTCCAGTGCAAAAGTATTATTCGTAATTAATCCTCTAAAAATAAAGAAAATACAGATGATTGAGAAGTAGTATTTTCCTCTCTTAAACCAAAAAAAGGATTTAATATTCCAACTTTCTTAAGGGATTTTTATATGCTTATACACTATTTAAAACTTTATTATCAAAAATGTTCATGTTTAGTTAATTACCCGACCTAAACAAGTTTTGTTTATAAAATATATACATTCCACCTTAAAAGGCTCCAAATCCACTATTAATGCCTTCAATTAAGGGATTTAGTTACACCATTTTTCTTTTATTTTTTCTCCTCTTCTCTATCCTTATTTTTCTTCCCTTCAATCACGATTTGGCGTTGATATTGTGTGAGTTTCTTGTTTAAGATTCATTTTTTTAGGATTTCCTTAGGGCCTGGTTTATTGAGATTTGAACTGAAATATTTCAAAGGTCCTAACTTTTTCTCTTACGGGGTAAGTCAACCAAGTGGATTTGTGAGAGGAATAGAAAATGATAGTATTAATGTACCTTTTTGCAATGGTATATGGAAAAATTAGAAGGATCTTTAGAAATGTAGGAGAGAGAGGTATGAAAGTTGTAAAAACACATTATTTATATAGGTAAATAATGTATGAAAGTTGTAAAAATAAATTTCATACAACTAATTATATATTATACAACTTATCTACAACTTTCATACATTATTTCTACCAAGTTATATACAACTCATATATCATACCACTTAAATACAAATTTTATACAATATGTCTTTTGTATATTTTGTATCTGATTTATACATAGCAAAAATAAATTTCATACAACTATTTATATATTATACAACTTATCTACGACTTTTATACATTATTTCTACCCAGTTATATACAACTACAATATCATACAATTTAAATATAATTGTTATACAAATATTGTTCAACTTTCATACAATATTTAAATAAAAAATATATATAAACACCAGACTATAATTTTTCTACAATTTTACTATAACTTTACTATAATTTCGTAAGTATAATGTATGTTATGTCTTCTCCTTCTTTTTTCTTCTTCGAGTTTCAATCTTAAATTCAACCAAAATCAAGTCTAATTTTCACCAAAACACCCTACTGGAATTAGGGCATTGAGAGATAAAGAGAGACCTAGAGAGAGAGCGCGGGAGAGAGAGAGACAGAGAGAGAGCGTCAGAGGGAGAGAGAATAAGGATAGGAAATAATTGATTCCTAATATAAAAGGATACTCATTTAATTCCTAAAGTATATATAATTGATAAATTTATATATATAATATAATTAAATTAAAACTTGAGGAGGGAGGGTAATAAAGTTTCCAACCGTATATAAAAATCTCTTTTCTTAACTATCATCCTTGACTTGTCCAAAACGAAAATACATGTGACTTTCTTCCTAAGAAAAAGAGAGACATACCTTTTAAATAAGAAGAAAAAGTATTTTTCAAAAAAGACCATGCCAAAATAAAAGGAGTAAAAAATTATTATTCTCTGAGAAAAGAGGGTTTAAGAAGAGGTTTATGAGTAGACATGGGAAACTTCTTTTCCACACTTTCAGATTCAGATACAAACCCTACCTCCCCCAATTCTACCACCACAATCCCCAACACCATGTCTTCTTCCACAGAATCCTCACCGACCCACGAATCAAAATCCGATCTTGAACCGACCCACGAATCAAAATCCGAAACTGAACTGACCCGTCAACCCGTATCCGCTGAAACCCAAAACTCTAAAGAGGAAATCAACACAGAAACCCAAGAAGAAAATGGAGAAAATGAAAAGGACAAAGATACCAATTTGGAAGAAGAAGAAGAAGAGGAGGGTGAATGTGGGTTTTGTTTGTTTATGAAAGGGGGAGGGTGTAAAGATGCATTTACCGACTGGGAAAAATGCATTGAAGAAGGGGAAAAGAACGAAGAGGATATTGTGGAGAAGTGTTTTGAGGTTACTTCTGCTTTGAAGAAGTGTATGGAAGCTCATAGTGATTATTATGCCCCTATATTACAGGCTGAGAAAGCTGCTGAGGCTGAATTGGAGAAGGAATTGGACAAACAGAAGGAGAAAGAGGAGCAACGAAATGATGCTGATGCTTCGGGATCCGTGTCGGTGGACCCTACATTGGACGGGAATTCAAATAGTTCTTAGCTAAATCAGGGCTAGTAAGTCTCTGCAGAATTAAAAAAAAAAATCGATCTTTTTAAATTTTGGGGGTGGGGGTTATAGGTGATTTTGATAATTAAAATGTCGGAAATTTAGGAGATTTTTTTTGAATTGAGGGAAGAGAATTAAGAGCTTTTGGATAATGCTATAATTCCAATAGTTGTACTCAATTTGCCTCAAATTTTAACTTATACGGGTTTTCTTGAACTGAATAATTAGTCGCACTTCTTTCGTGTCATTGAGTGTAGACTCTATAGTTTCTTCTGAATTATGATAATAATGATGCTGGATTGAGTAGAAGACATTTCCCAGCTATGACATTCAATTCTTGATCTGTAAGTTGTGTCATTTGGTTAGTAGCTACTTTTGGATAAATAAAAGTTTGATGTTAGTTTTTTGCTGCTGGAATCGGTATAATTAATGTTGATTTATGTGTAAATGCATTAACAAAAATCTTATGGATTGACTACTTTCTATCTTGTATTCTTCATCACTTTAGGTGTATGTTGTTCTTTCTGCAAGATTGCATTTGTTAGAGCTTTGGTAATGTGCAAAATAAGAGTGCAAAATTTTCTGTGTGTTTAGGGGAAGATCGACTAAGCAAGATAAGAATGCAAGATTGCATTTGTTAGGGCTCTGGTAAATTGCATATTGTATCTTGTTACATCCTATGATCAGTTGTTAAGTTCCAGGAGCTAGTCATATAGTTTATCAAAGTAAATCTTAATATTAGTAGCGGTATAACAACGAGACATTGGTTTGATTACTCGTTGATGACATCAATCCCATGTTTCCAAGAATTCCCCGAAAAGTTTATTTAATTTTTCTGAAAACTATTTCTTCATTTGCTTTTTCAATGCAGTACAAGAGTTTTTGAATTTTTTTCCAATTATTTGCTAAAGACAAGTAGTGAATGGTGTAACGTATCCTAAAAAAGAGTAGTGAATATGATACAATTGGCGTTTTTAATGTTTCCCAGTCTTTGCGTTGCTCCATCTTTCAGTGTTGTTGCCTGCTAAAATTTTAAGTCACTAAACTGTTATTATATACATCCTTACCATATATAGCTAATTTCCTTTGGAGACTTGACAGTACAATAAAGTAGTTTTTTTAATTGTAAGACTTGACAATACAATGAAGTAGATTTTTAATTGTATTTAGTGCTGCTGCTGATCACCTGATCTTTCATAAACATACTAAGTGTTCCATCATATCATAATAATGGTGGGTATCTGCATGTGCAATGCATTTTAATGCCACTGAAGTTGTCCTCTGCATATGTACCATATAAACTGATGTGTCATCATGTTGTGCTGCTTCTCAACCAGATGTTATAAAGAGTAATAAGTTGGTAAATATGGTTATCTTTTATGGCTGCTTAACATTACTCCTGTATTCAGCAGTGTGCTCCAGAAGGTATGTGGAAAGCAAATCTAGAAAATGTGATTGAGTCGGAGCCAAGTTTGACAACTAGATTCGAGGATATCCTGTGGCTTATATTAGTGGCCTTCATATATGACGTTTCTTGAGTTTATTTCAGTCTTTTTAGCTCATTATATCTAAGTTCTTGCTTATTGATTCTCCTTATTCTGTGGCTAGCTCTTCTAGCTTTGTGATTCGGGTAGGTTGGATTCTATATGAATAGGGCAGATCGGCGCACGAGGCATCACGCAGGGTTCCGGGAAGGGCCGCACCACAAGGGGTGTGATTCGGGTAGGTTGGATTCTAGATGAATAGGGCAGTCCGTGCACGAAACATCCCACGTTCACGCAGGGTCCGGGGAATGGCCGTACCCTAGGGGGTGTGATTCGGTAGGTTGGATCCTATGAATAAATAAACATAAAGAAATGGTCTTTTCCTCAAGTCAAATAAAATTCGTAGAAGGTAGGCTACTTCATGAAATCTAGAGTAATATAATGCTGTTTGTTTGTGTCATGCTTTCATTCGTCTCCAAGTTGCTTCTGTTGTGCTCCAAATATCTAAAGAGATTGTTTTCCCTACAAATGGTAATTCGTTAAAGATCATCTGTATACAGGAATACGCCAATCACTGCATACTTCCTAGTGTCATGTATGTTGTGGCATTCATCAATGGAAAAGGGAAACCATAAAAGTGTCATATATCTGCAGTCTGCATGCAGGTCCTAGCGCTCTCCTCTCCAATCTGGTTTTGTATCATGATAGAAGCTAGAATATGGTCAGTTTCACTTGTTATTTATCCTTTTTGGCGTAAGGCAGGGTAAAAGCGAAACCATAATAGTTGATACTTTAAGCACGGGTAAAAGGAAGGGAACCATAACGGTTGAAAGTTTGAGCAGCGCTGTTGTTGAGCATCAAAAGATGGTGCTTACATCATAAACAACACTTCCTCTCTTAGTTTTGCAGATTTACTTGTCCTAATAGTCATATGGAACGATAAAAGCTGACCTCATTTTACATGTTTACCAGTTTCCATGGCATATCATTGATTTTCAATTCGAGGCAGTTATGATTTTAGGCTGATGACTTACTGAAGGTCCTGAGATTTCACTGTGTTAGGATTTCTTGTGTGTTCTTGCTAATTCTGTGTAGGAAATCTGGAAGTGCAACACCAACCGTTAAAAGAGTGAAAATTAAGCTTCTTTTGTGCCCTGAGGCAATCCTGCATGACCTTAAAAACTTCACTGGAATATGTGGATAATCATTCCGTGGTACAGGGATGATTAACTCCAGGAGTTTAAAAGAGTAAAAAGTGA
The DNA here is from genome assembly GCF_001879085.1 of Nicotiana attenuata. Lineage (NCBI taxonomy): Eukaryota > Viridiplantae > Streptophyta > Magnoliopsida > Solanales > Solanaceae > Nicotiana > Nicotiana attenuata. The sequence continues at coordinate 161,219 of NW_017672803.1, read as the reverse complement.
AGTTCTGCTGTGGTGGCTGAACATTTAATTCTGATGGCTTCTTTCTTTTTCTTCCTGTGGTTTGTTGCAATAAAATTCTGCCTTGTCTAGTTAATTCATAATTTCTTAGTGTTGCTGGAATCATACATTTCATCATGGTGCTATATTCAGATGACCTATATATTAGTAGTTGCTTTCCTGGAAAGGGTGGGGGGGGGGTGGGGGTGGGGGTTGGGGTGGGATGGTGACACAGTTGAACAAGGATTTGAATTATATTGTAGTTGTGCATTTCACTAGTTGTTGTACACTTGTTACAAATTAACTCTCCTTGACTTTGGTTTACATGTTGCACTCCTCTTATCTCAGAAAACAGATCTTTGTTTCTTTTACCTCTTGCGCATCCGGTGCAGATAAGTTTTTGTCATTCTAGAATTAAAGGTGCTTTAAACAGTGTAAAGGGTGGTAGAACCTTAATGATAAACTAGCATCATATATAAAAAATAAAACAATTGAACTCTCATAAATGCTAGCATATTATCACCTAAATTAAAAGAAGAATCACAAAATCTAGGTGCAAGCAAAACTATTTTAGAGTTGAGCCATGGTGTTCCCTAATTAATGATATATTTTGGAGTGTAACAAAATAAATGTAACAAACAACCAACTTGGGCGACTTTTTGTTATGATATGCACAACTATAATTTTAAACCTTACATAATTTTAGCCTTTTGTAATGTTTTCTTCTTCCATTTTCCTGAAATATATGTTAAGATTATTTTTTGTTTATTTTTTTTTATTAAAAAAGTAAAAACAAATATTGAGAAAACAAAGACCAAACAATAAAATACCCAAACGGTAAAATTCTTTAGCCCAAAAAAAGTGGTGGTTTAATTAGAGCAGGCCATCAGGCGTTTATTGGGCTTAAAGATGACAGCAGCCCATTATCCTTCCACTGGACAGAGCGGGAGCTATTCGTTGCTCTGTGAAACCAGCCTCACGCGGTCCACTCCACTTTAGAAGCCAAGCGGGCCCATACCTTCGTTTGGGCCACATGACCCAACTCTGAGCTTGGATAGGGCAGGCCAGAATTTAGCCACCCAAACCCTGCCATCTGAACAGGCTCAATATTCCACCACATTAATGCCCCCACTTGGGTTACAAGCCCACGTTACTGAGCTCGGCGATAGCTATAGCTTCTCTAACAAACATATAGTAGTAAATGTCATATTATATTGGCGATGTGGGATATGAGTTCTATCTGGGAAAGAAAATTGTTGGTCTTTCTTCCTTTTTTTTTCCCTTTCAAATTAGTTGCATCATAATCTGCTATTGTATTTAGTACATTGTTCATTTTACTTTTGAACTATTATAAGGATTGACTTCATGAAAATTGTATATCCATGCTGTGATATTCTAAGCTTCTGTTAATTTATTGCGATTAACACACATTCCAAGCTAAATTGGAACGTTTTGAACTCTCAAAAGGTATCGATATAAAATTTTAGACAATAGCCATCATATTAGTTAGAATTTTATTTAAAAAAGACGATGAACTGATAGGAAAAATACAATATTTGCGATTATAATGTTAGAAAATGGAAATACATAACCCTAAAATTTTGCTGGTACAATAAAAACCCTATAAAACAAGAAAAATGTAAAGAATCAACAAATACCAATTAGTGCTTAACTACCAATGTTATTACAAACCAATGCTACCTTTACTTCAAAGGCATTACCGATAACCTTACCTTATTAGTAAGTACTCCCTCCAGTCCATAATAAGTGATTTTTTGGTCTTTATTATTTTGGTCCAAAATAAGAGTCCTTTTACATAATCAAGAAGGAATTAATTTTATTTTTCCAAAATTTGCCAACATTTACATATCCTAATGTGTAAAAGTAACAATATACAAATTTTAATTAAGGGTAATTTAGTCAATATACCTTTTTTGATTTAGGAGTTAGCATTTTCTTAAGAAGTGTGCTAAAGACTAAAAGTCGCTTATTATGGACATGAGGGAGTAGTAACCAGAGCTCGCACTTTTAGATCTTTGGTAGCAGTGAATTCAAAGGGTAAAATCCTCATAAAGGAAGATGAAAGCTTATATTATTAAAGTTTACACTATTAGGCTAGTTTAGTATGTCATTGGAGGCTGCCTACTTTATCTTTCATATCATTAGTTTCATAAAAATAAGTATCTGTACATATCTTAAATGCGACTTGGCAATATAAAAAGAAACTTTACTACTATTCAAGAATTAAAACTCGTATTGATTAAAGTTATAAATAAATAAATAAAAAAGAAAAAAAGAGGCAGTCCGGTGCACTAAGCTCCCGCTATGCGCGGGGTCCGGAGAAGGGCCGGACCACAAGGGTCTATTGTACACAGCCTTACCCTGCATTTATGCAAGATGTTGTTTTCACGGCTTGATCCCATGACCTCTTGGTCACATGACAACAACTTTACCAGTTACGCCAAGGCTCCCCTTCAACTCGTATTGATAGTCTAATGAAAACAATGGAGGACACAATTTGGGGAATATTCAATGGGATATTCCTATTCATAATCCTAGGATTATTCTAACGGTTGCACCCGTTTGTTCTCTACTCGACCTCGGCATTGGACTCTCTCTTTGAGCGACTCCTCGCCACTGGACCGTGCTTGGTTTCGACCTCGGCCTCAGCTCGCCCGTATTCATTCGCTAAACTAGACCTAATTTTGACCTATACAGTTAGTCCCTCCGCTTATTGAGGTCGTTCTCTTGGGAGTCCTCGATGAGCGGATTTTATCTATATCTAATCACGAGATATTCCGCCGTGGTGAACGAGTTGAATTGGTCGACGTCACATTGATGACAGCTTGGCTCGAAGGTTGTGGTTGGCATGGCTAACATAGGATGACACCATGACCACGCGCGTCATCATTACGCATCTTCCCGATGCAATGTGTCGTTTCCAGTGCCTTTGTTGCTTCGATCTTAGGGTCAATGACAGTTTCTTGCATCGATCTGGGTGTTGCAATACCTTATAAATAGGGGAAGGGAGATTCAAAAATAAAACTTTTATCACTTCACATTCCTTTGGAACTTTGCTTGTTCTTCTGCTTCTTCTCTAACCCTTGTTTCCGATTTCCTTCTGCTTTTCCGTTCTAGTTTACGTTTTCTTTTCCCGTTGATACCCTTCTTCCGGCTCTATTGTGTACACGTTACAGCAGAAATGACAAACTCCCCTCACACTTCTGACATAGTTTTCGATGCGAACCCTTTGTCGGTAGCCATGCCTTCCGGTAGCGGTGAACCCACGGTTGCGGAAGGCGAAAGTCTTCCCACCGTGGATGAGATTGTTCCTCGGAACCTACTTTTTCATTTTGAAAAAAGAAGGCGAAGGCATTTTTCCTTGATTGCACGAGCCTATCGATCAGAAATGACTTTCAAAAAGAACCTGCCCCTGCTCCTGAGCAGGTACTATCAGTCATGGAGTCGAAACAAATATCAGACCTGTGGTCCAAATACCGTATTTCGCTCACGTTGATATTGTTCCAGCGGGGAACGACGTAATACAAGTTCACCGGCCTGGGTATTGCGCTTTCTACGCCTACCCATTTTTGGTGGGTTACTCTCTTCCTCTTCCCCCTCTAGCTGAGGAGTTATGCCGCTTTTTTTTATGGCGTCAGCCCGACACAGCTTTCCCCTTACCTATATAAAGTTTTTTTGATGCTGGCGAAGTTCGCGGAGCTGGCCGGCTGAGAAGTCTCCATCCGCCATCTGTTGCACCTCTTCTCGCCTAGTTTTTATCGAGGCACGCTGATTCAAATTCGCCACCGTGGGACCAAAGGATTGGTGATGAGGATGGATGACAAGGCGAACCGTCGGTTCTGGTGCAATTACTTCTTCGTCAGAACCGAGCATGTAGTGGCGGACCCAGCCAGGTTCCCCGAGCAGTGGAACTTCAACCGTAAGGGTCTATTACCATCTGTCATATATTGTGTTTATCCCCCCTCTTTTTGTTTTTGACTTGCTCATGTCTTTCTACTTTCAGCTGGTAAGCGTCCACCTCCCTTGGTCCTTGATATCAAAGATTGGTAACTTGCGTCTTACCTCATACTGTGGGAATTCGCGACCGGGCGTCCTTTTACAGATAGTTCAGGCCCAAGCCTTCAACTAGTAAGTCTGATTCTCATTTCCACGACTCTTCATTTTTGTTATAGCTTACCACCGTCTTGTCATATAGATAATTTTTTACGTGATTTTTTTTTGCGCCAGGTCGGCGTGCTTCCAAGAAGGCGAAGGCTCCGGTGCCCGCATTCCGCCAAGCGGTTGTCTCGGCGGGAATGCAATTCGTACTAGCTGAGTCTGTATGATAGGGTCTAATTCTAGCTCCGCTATTGAGCGATTCCGCCCTACCAGGTAGCCGTTACATCGGCTGAGACCTTTGATCACCGCGTCCTGCACCTAATTGACAAGTCGTCTCATGACGAGGCGGAGGCGGTACCGAGGAAAAGGCAGAGGGTGGAGACTGGAAGGGTCGGTGTTGCTGATACCGAGTCAGAAAGGCCCATTATTTTGGAGGCGGCGCCCTTACTGGTCATTGAGGCTTCTCCCACGCCGCTATCGTCATAGAGGAGAGGCCGTTAGAGATTGGAGGAGTCTCCGACAGAGGGGAACCTGCACGAATAGCCGAGGTCGGCTCATCATCAGCGGAGGGAATGAATAGAACCGTCCTTATTGGAGGACTCTGCCTGACTGTTGCCTGCGGGATGATAAGGCGTAGAGAGTATTCGCTTGATGTGCCATTTTTCAAAAAATTTGGCGGTCTTTTTTCCGGTGAATTGGGGTCCTTTGTCACAGCTGATTTCTTTGGGGATGCCGAAGCGGCATATGATGTTCCTCCATATGAATGTGATAACTTCCTGTTTGCGTATTTGGGCAAATGCACCTACTTCTATCCACTTGGAAAATTAGTCGGTTAAAACTAAAAGAAATCGTATATTACCTCGTCCTGCTGGAAGGGGTCCGACGATGTCCATCCCCTATTTGATGAATGGCCAAGGCGACGTGACTGAGTGGAGGTGCTCGCCCCCCTGATGGATCACTGGAGCGTATTTTTGGCATTGTTCCCGTCTGTGCCCTAGATGCCCCTTCGGCTTGGCGGGAAGGTAATGGAATGGTCGTTCTGATGTACAGTTGGTGCCTTTCCCGATTGAGGCGTGGACCTGCATGATCTCTTCGGCTGTCATTCCGACGATCTTTCCTTGACTCCATTTGGACTGTCGTTAGCCGTTGGGTTGGAGCGTTGAGGTCGTCTTCACCTGCTCTCACCCCGGCACAGTAATCGTTCTGAATTTCTTTCCAAGTGGTGGGAGGGTATTTCATGAGTCTGCTTAGTAATTTTCTGGTCGCCCTCGACCCGTTACTGTTTAATCCTTTTGGAAAGGCCGCTATCGCCATCCCTTCTAACACATTTGGCAGGCTCATTCTTACTCTATTGAACCAGGCGAGGAAGTCCCGAGTCCTTTGCCAGGCGATTGTTTCACGGCGAATATGTCATTCACTCTGGCTTATGCTTTCTTGGCCCCGGCATGGGCCGTGACGAACTTGTCGTCCATTTCCTCGAACGTCATTATGGAATGCGCTGGTAATTGTGAGTACTATGTTAAGGCTGCTCCTGTTAAGGTTTCGCCAAACTTCTTCAGCGGCACCGACGGTACCTACTCTTTCAAGAGGTCATTGCCTTTTACCGTCGTGACATAATGAATGATATGGTCTTCAGGGTCCGTTGTGCCGTCGTATATTTTCAAATGATGGCATTTTGAATGTTTTGGGTATGGCATGTGGAGTTGCCTCCTCGCTGTATGGTTGTTCCACGAACCGGCCGATGTCCCGTTTTGGCAGAATTTTCAGGGCGCCTGGTACTTATCAACCCTTTCTTGGTGTTCCTTCATTTGGTCGCGGAGCACTTTATTCTTATTCTCCATTTCTTCCATTTTCTTCAGAATAACTACGAGGGAGTCGCTACCTGCATCAACAACGGTGTCGGTGTTACCTGTTTGGGGAGGAACGTGTTGCTCGTTGGTGGTTATTGGGGTGTCAACTCGTGCAGTGTTCTTACTCGCCCCTTGAGTAGGTTTGTCAAGTATACTGCTTAGGGTACGTGTCAGCCACGCCTCCAATAACTTTTTCACTACGGGCGGTGCTTCTTCCATCGTGGCGTGGAGGCTCCCCTCTCATATGAAGTGGTTACACTCCCATGAGGAGGAGGCAAGTCACTTTTTCTGGGTGAGGCGCTCGGCGTCACATTCTCCTCGTCTTCCCTGTCCACCTCGTTGATGGTGCCTAGGAGGTTGGTAGTGACACCCATCACTGCTTTCAGTCTTTCCTCTCCTTTTACGTCCATTGTTAGCTTGTGCAAACAAGAAAAAAAAATGTTGTTGTTTCTTTTTTTTTTAAGATCTAGAAGAAATTAAACCTTTTAACTAGGACCTCCCCACAGACGGCGCCAAATTGTTTGACCAAAAAGTTTTAAGCCCTTTTTTGTAAACCATTTTAATAAATGGACAAAGAGTGAATCCAAGTTAAAAGTAATACATCCCATATCTGAAGTTCAACAACTCGGACGGTAGGAGACCGCGTTCAAGTCAACGAATGCCAAGTTAATACACAATGATTGTTAATAAATATGAGAATGAAAACATGCAATAAATGTGACAAATGGCATTAAATGTAATGAATTTGTCACCCAAATGTTGGATGAGATGGATGATTCCTTCTTCTGACTAAAGCTTGTGACAACCGAAAATGGGAATGAACAAAGTGTTCTTGGATCTTGTGAATAAGAGAGGAATGTTTTGTAATGGAATCAAACAGAGAAGACAAGACAAGCTTTTTTGTATATTTTTGATAGTCAACTCTTTACAAGATGTTCTTTCATCAAAGTCTCGGGTTTTTTTTTGTTTGTTTCCCCTCTCTTCCTATTTATAAGGGATATCCTTAAAAAACCTTAAAGAAGTACAATTTGGGGGAATATTCCTATTCATAATCCTAGGAATATTCTAACAGTTGCAGCCGTTTGTTTTCTACTCGACCTCGGCATTGGACTCTCTCTTTGAGCGACTCCTCGCCACTGGACCGTGCTTGGTTTCGACCTCGGCCTCAGCTCGCCCGTATGCATTCGCTAAACTAGACCTAATTTTGACCCATACAGGCATATCACTGATTTTAAATTTGAGGCAGTTATGATTTTAGGCTAATGACTTACTGAAGGTCCTCAGGAGTCCAGAAAGGTAAGAATGGAGTGGGTATCTTGGTGGATAGAGAACTTAGATAGTCTGCGGTTGAGGTTAGACGAGTGAATGATTGATTGATGATTATTAATTTGGTGGTTGGAGAGTGCACCCTAAGCGTTGTTAGCGCCTATGCGCCGCATACGGGCCTAGATGAGGAGGTTAAACGACACTTTTGAGAGGGGTTAGATGAGATTGTGCGCCAGGTTCCGCCTGCTGAGAAGCTATTCATAGGAGGGGATTTCAATGGTCATATTGTGTCGATCGCTGGTGGTTATAGCGAGGTGCATGGAGGCTTCGGTTTTGGGGAGAGGAACGGAGGAGGTACCTCGCTGTTGGACTTCGCTAAGGCTTTTGGGTTGGTTATTGTGAACTCTAGCTTTCCAAAGAGGGAGGAGCATTTGCTTACTTTTCAAAATGCGGTAGTGAAGACTCAGATTGACTATCTCCTTCTCAGGAGGTGTGACAGCGGGTTGTAAAAGGATTGCAAGGTGATTCCGGATGAGATACTCGCGATGCAGCATAGACTTTTGGTGATGGATGTTGGTATCATGTTAAAGAGGAGGAAAAGGTCTGCTCGAGGAAGACCAAGAATCAGGTTAGGAGCCTTAACTAAGGATAAAGCCCAATAGTTGGAGGGGCGGTTGTCGGCTATGTGAGCTTGGAGGAGCAGTGGTGATGCGAGCACTATGTGGTCAGCGACAGCAGATTGTATAAGGGAGGCTGCGAGAGAGGTGCTAGGGGTCTCGATGGGCATCTCTGGTGGGCACAGAGGAGATTGGTGGTGGAATGAAGTGGTCCAAGGTAAAGTTGAAGCGAAGAAGGCGGCGTATCTGAAGTTAGTGGGTAGCATAGGTGCGGAGGAGAGGCGAGCGTGCATGGAGAAGTATAAGGTAGCTAGGAAGGAAGCTAAGCTGGCGGTCACGAAGGCTAAGACAGCGGCGTATGGTCGTATATATGAGGAATTGGGGGGAAAATGCGGGGAGAAGAAGTTATTCCGGCTGGCCAAGTTGAGAGAGAGGAAGGCTCAGGATTTGGACCAAGTGAGATACATCAAGGACGAAGATGGTAGAGTATTGATGGAAGATGCCCAGATTAAGAGGAGATGACAGACTTACTTTCATAAATTTCTGAATGAAGAAGAAGATCGGGATATTGTGCTAGGCGAATTGGAGCATTCCGAGAGTCACCGTGACTTTAGGTACTGCAAGCGTATCAAGGTTGAGGAGGTCGTGGGAGCTATGCGTAAGATGAATAGGGGCAGAGCGACCTGGCCAGACAAGATTTTGGTGGAATTTTGGAAGTGTGTGGGGAGAGCAGGTTTGGAGTGGTTGACTGGGCTGTTTAATGTTATTTTTAAGGCGAAGAGGATGCCGGATGAGTGAAGGTGGAGTACGGTAGTCCCATTGTATAAGAACAAAGGTGATATCCAGAGTTGTAACAATTATAGGGGTATCAAATTACTAAGTCATACTATGAAAGTGTGGGAGAGGGTAGTTGAAGCGAGGGTGAGGATGATAGTGTCTGTATCCGATAACCAGTTCAGGTTCATGCTGGATCGTTCTACTACAGAAGCTATACACCTTGTTAGAAGGTTGGTGGAACTGTACAAAGAGAGGAAGAAGGATCTGCACATGGTGTTTATTGACCTAGAGAAAGCGTATGACAAGGTTCCTAGAGAAGTTCTCTGGAGATGCTTGGAGGCAAAAGGTGTGTCAGTTCCTTACATTATGGCGATTAAGGACATGTATGATGGGGCAAACACTCGGGTTAGGATAGTAGGAGGCGACTCTGATTATTTTCCAGTTGTAATGGGGTTACACCAAGGTTTTGCGCTCAGTCCGTTCTTGTTTGCCCTGGTGATGGACGCGTTAACACACCATATTCAAAGGGAGGTGCCATGGTGCATGCTATTCGCTGATGATATAGTTCTGATTGCTGAGTCGCGAGCCGGTGTTAATGAGAGGCTAGAGGTTTGGAGACGGGCTCTTGAGTCTAAGGGTTTCAAGCTGAGCAGGACGAAGACGGAATACCTGGAGTGTAAGTTCAGCGCTGAGCCGGGGGAAGTGGACGTGGATGTGAGGCTTGAATCACAGGTCATCCCAAGTAGAGGCAGCTTCAAGTACCCCGGGTCGGTTATCCAGATGGGAGGGGAGATCGACGAGGATGTCACTCACTGTATTGGGTAGGATGGACGAAGTGGAGTTTAGCATCTGGAGTCCTGTGTGATAAGAGAGTGCCACCGATACTCAAAGGTAAGTTTTATAAAGCGGTGGTTAGACCGGCCATGATGTATGAGGCTGAGTGTTGGCCTGTTAAGAACTCACATATCCAGAAGATGAAAGTAGCATAAATGAGGATGTTGAGGTGGATATGCGGGCACACTAGGATGGTTAAGATTAGGAATGGTGATATTCAGGAGAAGGTGCACATTGCTCCCATTGATGACAAGATGCGGGAGGCAAGCTCAGATGGTTCGGGCATTTTTAGAGGAGAAGCCGAGATGCTCCGGTAAGGATATGTGAGCGGCTGGTTGTGGAGGGCACGAGAAGAGGTAGAGGGCGGCCTCAGAAGAATTGGGGAGAGGTGATTAGACAGGATATGACGAGGCTTCAGATTTCTGAGAACATGACACTTGATAGGAAGATGTGGAGGTCGAGTATTAGGGTTGTAGGTTAGGAGGTAGTTGAGTCTTTCCGTACTTCGTACCATTGTGAGACCAGTCTGGTAGGGTTTTTGTCTGAGATAGCCAGTGGCAATGTTGTGTCTTACTATTTCACTTTTCGGTGCAGGACCTATTTACTAGCTATCGCTCTTGCTTTGCATCTTTCTTCTGAATTTCATGTTGTTCCTATTTTTCCCATGATTTCTGTGGTGATACTAATATTATCCCCTTTTGTCTTTTTGTTTTCTTGAGCCGAGGGTCTTTCGGAAACAGTCTCTCTACTCCTACGCGGTAGGGGTAAGGTTTGCGTACGCACTATCCTCCTCAGACCCCATTAGTAGGATTTTACTGGGTTGTTGTTGTTGTTGTTGACTTACTGAAGGTCCTGAGCCATCACTGAGTTAGGATTTGTTGTGTGTTCTTGCTAACTCTGTGTAGGAAATCTGGTGGTGCAACACCAACTGTTAAAAGAGTGAAAATTAAGCTTCTCTTGTGCCCTGAGGCTTCTTTCTCCTTTCTTGCAAATTCTGTGGTGGTTGAAAAGTTGAATTTTGCTGTGGTGGTTGAACATTTAATTATGATGGCTTCTTTCTCCTTTCTTCCTGTGCTTTCTTGCAAATTCTGTCTTGTTTAGTTAATTCATGATTTCTTGCAGCTAATTTCTTAGTGTTGCTGGAATTTACATTTTATTATGGTGCTATTTCCAGATGACCTATATAATAGTAGTTGCTTTCCTTTTTTTTTTTTTTTTTGGGGGGGGG